>NW_027286382.1:0-28123 GCF_022747635.1 Hetaerina americana
TTACATATCGCTGCGTACCCGAGATATTTTACTAATTTGGTACTCTGTGTGGATGAATTTATTAACAGATGTCATAAGGGTGATTTCAACTACACAAATTTGACAAAGTTCAATGTTAAGTATTAACGCCTCGCTGTGACTGGTATGACATTACATGATATCCCGGTGATTAAGCATCACCACAACTGCTAAGGTAATTAATCGTCATGGTGTATATCATGAGTCTTAAAATCACACGATCGTTATGAAATTTACACCGCTTCACGGCTCGTCGGCATTTTCTCCCGTCCGTAGTTAAGTTGTATGTTACTAAGTTGCCTAGGCAAGGACGTTATTCCATTCCATTCCCGGCCACTGTTACTAGATGAATCTGATTAAATATCGCTTCACGAATCACTATTGTCCTCAAAGCCGAGCGTCCTTCGGTTAACGCCACTGCGGGAAATCGGTTGTCGAATACGGTGAAGTGACGATCTCGTGTACCTAGTGTCAAAATGCGGCCGGGGTGGATTCTTCAATGGGGCTAATGCGGTAAAGATTTTCACCAAATTTGCAGAAAGTTGAAATGCTAAAAGGACGGACAGGTAGGCACATGCGGCAACCTTTTTCGTCAGAAATGCACTTGTAGGAAGAGTCGCCTTAATGAAAACGTTATGCAATCATCTCATAAATGATTATACCGGCCGCTAATTTTAAAGATTTCTCTTTCACGTCAAACTTCGACCTCTTTTCCCTAGATTTCATTTCCCTAATCCCGCAAAGAAATAAACAACATTAACGTATGTCCTTCCATCCCTTGTGTATCAACGTAATAAAATTAGCGGGTAAGTTGGGACTGGGACCATTTAACTTTTGCCTAGAGAAACATTTTCTGTTCTGTGGCGTGACAAGACAAGTAAAGATTTCTGGAAAGGTTAATTTCGTTCAAAAGAAGGGGAATGAGTCGTGTCCCGCGGAAGGGACCCCGGTTCAAAACTATAACAAGAATCGGTCATTTGGAGGCATGGTGATCAAAGAACTGGTCTACTTGTCACGTCTGTCTCGATGCATTTGTAATCAATTGCTGATAAATCGTTGCAGTATCGCAAAAAAAAAATTGCGGAAAAGGATGAAAAATCACTCAATCGACTTTAAAATACTTGGGGGATTCGTTCAGAGGAGGTTTATCAACATTGTTTCAGCGAGATGGCGATTTTCCAAGAAGGAAACCCGATGCCCATTACATAAATTGTTATTTGTGCGAATGATGCTGATTCCATATGCTGTTAACGACGATGCATTCCGTAGAAATAGTTTCTGGGAATTGATTGTGGATAGAATTAGCACAATGGAAAATCCACGGAAGCGCTCACTGCCCGCCATTTTGTTTATTGCGACGCCTGCTCGTCACGACTTGGTGAATGTACAAGGAACGCTGTTGCCCAGCTGCGTTCTATGCTTGCGAGGTTTCCACAGAAATTTCTTCCTCGTGCGGAATGCCACGTGGGTCATTGCGACAGCCCTTTTCTGGTTAACGTAGAAACTTGGGGCGAGGACGGGTCGCATTACCTGCCTCCTCGCGTTGAACCCCCGAGGAGTTTTACGACGTAGCGGATGGGACGGGAGGTTAAGCGGAATTAGCCTTCGCGGAAAAACGGCCGCGTGGGAAGGGCATGTGGGGACCTGTCATTTACTGCCCCTGGAAGTGAAGCAGGAGCAACGTGACCACAAGCGTACCAGTTTCGGAGGGAGACGGACGCCGTGAATCCATATTATTTTTGACGGAGGGAGACATGTAAGTCAAGGCTTACGTCTGAGAAACGAGCATAGCAGGTCAGTGGTTTGAAAAGTACTGGGTGAAAGGGAAGTAATCATGGGAATATAATATTTTTTCCTTAATATCTCGACGGTCATTTTCATCAAATGCAGACGCATAGCAGTAGAAAATATATTTGAATAGGAGGTAAGAAATTCGTCCATCTTTTATTGTCATAAGTTTCTCCTTTACATTTACTCTATTTTTTCGTGAACCGCGCGCGTGCACACCAGGTAAGTAGTTGGTGAATCGGAGGAAAGCGTGGGACTCTAATTTCCCAGGTTTTTACGTTTATTTATGTACGTCCTTTGCGGCCGAGTATTGACGATTGCCCATCGCAGTCGGGTATTTGAAAACTGAAGATTATTTCATGGCCCTTAGAAGGGCCGTTAGGATGCATCAAAGCAATCCCGTCGAGGAATTTACTTTGAGCTGGTGTACTTGGTGACGGCCTTGGTCCCCTCGGAGACGGCGTGCTTGGCCAGCTCACCGGGAAGCAAGAGCCTGACGGCGGTCTGCACCTCCCGGCTGGTGATGGTGGAGCGCTTGTTGTAGTGAGCCAGGCGAGAAGCTTCGGCGGCGATTCTCTCGAAAATATCGTTGACGAAGCTGTTCATGATGCTCATGGCCTTGCTGGAGATTCCGGTGTCGGGGTGCACCTGCTTCAGCACTTTGTAGATGTAGATTGCGTAGCTCTCCTTCCTCCTGCGCTTCTTCTTCTTGTCTCCCTTGGAGATGTTCTTCTGGGCCTTGCCCGCTTTCTTCGCAGCCTTTCCGCTCGTCTTGGGTGGCATGGTGATCACGTTCGGCGAACGGGGTCGATTTCAGTATTTTCGCCGAACATCAGTCGCCTGCTTATGTACCCCTGGTCCGTTCCGTGAGCCGAATCTCCTCGACGACCAATCACGTAAAAGCATGATGTGGCGTCGCTAGGACGGCGGCAGCCTATATAAATGCGCCCAGGAGTCTGACAGCGATTAGACAGCACTACCAGATAAAGAAGCATTCAGCCATGTCCGGACGAGGAAAGGGAGGAAAAGTGAAGGGGAAGTCCAAGTCCCGCTCCAGCAGGGCCGGTCTTCAGTTTCCGGTCGGTCGTATCCACCGTCTGCTCCGCAAGGGGAACTATGCCGAGCGTGTTGGTGCCGGTGCCCCAGTCTACTTGGCCGCCGTCATGGAGTACCTGGCCGCGGAAGTCCTCGAGTTGGCCGGTAACGCTGCCAGGGACAACAAGAAGACGAGAATCATCCCTCGTCACTTGCAGTTGGCCATCCGCAACGACGAGGAGTTGAATAAGCTCCTGTCGGGCGTTACCATCGCTCAGGGAGGTGTCCTTCCGAACATCCAGGCGGTGCTCCTGCCCAAGAAGACTGAGAAGAAGGCATAAGCATCACGCTGTGCGCATAAAAGGTCCTTTTCAGGACCAGAACATACTAGAGAGATGTACGCGATAAATGTCATGTGAAAAAAATAATAATAACAATAAACGTAATAAGCATAGCGAATGAAACGTGGAGCTATAATTGGGCTAAGGTAAACGATGGGAAATAAAGCGTATAAAAAGTGAAAGCGTTTGTGCTGAAATGCAACGAAGAATGATTGAAGGTGACACTGCTTCGTTTACAATGTATTTCATAGTCTGTCATAAAATTTCACCTGCAATCTGCCGCTTAACTACGTTATTTCTTGTTAACATGTATGGTTGCAACGGCGCGATACACATTGTCGCCAGTCCGTTGCCACGTGCTTATTCATGTACGGTTGCAACGGCGCGATATACATTGTCGCCAGTCCGTTGCCACGTGCTTATTCCGATTCGCTGACAATGTCTTTAACGTCGGTAAAGGCTCATACAATTTCAACTCTATTATCACCGCCATTTTTCCTGTGCGCTCGAACAGGTCTTACTTTACTATTTATCGCCGTCACATACGCTATAGCGAATAATTTTTCGTTCCGTTATGGCAAAGGATTAGCTCCATCTCTGAACATTGTATTGGTCCTTAGAAGGACCTTTTTTATCGACGTACGCCGGGTGTCGGATGGCGATCCCGTCGCGTCGTGTCTAACCGCCAAACCCGTAGAGAGTGCGGCCCTGTCTCTTGAGTGCGTACACGACGTCCATGGCTGTGACGGTCTTCCTCTTGGCGTGTTCGGTGTAGGTGACGGCGTCACGAATAACGTTCTCAAGGAACACCTTGAGCACACCGCGCGTCTCCTCGTAGATGAGTCCGGAGATACGCTTCACTCCACCTCGGCGGGCGAGACGGCGGATGGCCGGCTTGGTGATGCCCTGGATGTTATCGCGGAGAACTTTGCGATGACGTTTGGCTCCTCCCTTTCCCAGGCCTTTTCCTCCCTTGCCGCGTCCAGTCATCTCTGTAGTCTGCTCGTAGTAAGGGCTGCTGTCTGATGACCTGAAATGCACCTTCGCCGGTATTTATAAACGTCGCCGCCGCGGCGATGACGTACCCGACCTCTCCACCAATCAGCGTCGCCCGTACTATCTGGCGCCATTCTCGGAAGTGCTTAAAAGACGGCGTTGACCCGGCTTTTTACAGATCGCAGAAATGGCACGTACGAAGCAGACAGCCCGCAAGTCCACCGGAGGAAAGGCCCCGAGGAAGCAGCTGGCCACCAAGGCCGCTCGCAAGAGCGCGCCGGCGACGGGAGGCGTCAAGAAGCCCCACAGGTACCGCCCCGGTACCGTGGCCCTTCGTGAGATCAGGAGATACCAGAAGAGCACGGAGCTCCTCATCCGCAAGCTGCCCTTCCAGCGCCTGGTGCGTGAGATCGCCCAGGACTTCAAGACCGATCTTCGGTTCCAGAGCTCCGCCGTCATGGCTCTCCAGGAGGCCAGCGAGGCTTACCTAGTGGGTCTCTTTGAGGACACCAACCTCTGCGCCATCCACGCTAAGCGTGTGACCATCATGCCCAAGGACATCCAGCTGGCCCGCCGTATCCGCGGAGAGCGAGCTTAGAAAGCTACTTTCGGCCGAAAAACAAAGGTCCTTTTCAGGACCAGTACATACTTAAAAGTTTGAATTTAGCACGATCGCACAATAATTAACGACGATGTAAATCCATTGGAATGATGGACGACATGAAATTTCCTTTGCGCATGGCAAGTGCGTTTGCACGGCTACGCATGAAATGAGATGAAATAAAAGTTCGTGCGATGCTTACCTGACGCGCTTAACGAAAAGAAAACAATACTCCGTGACGTGTTGTTCATTTTACACGTTCTATGAATGTTATTCTTAATTTTTTTTTTCGTCCGTCCATGTCGCATCATCAATTTTAAATAGGACCGTTGTTTTTGCATGGCATTAATCATGATAAATGTTAACTTTGGGCGTGCTCAGTGGCGTGGGCATTGAGTGGCAAGCATCTTTGGAAGACATGATGGTCCTAAAAAGGACCGAGATTGGACGCTGTCTGCTGTCCTAGGTGCGCCGGTGGCGAAGCAGTGATGGTTCACTTCTTTTTCTGGGCGGCGGAAGGTTTCTTGGCGGCGGGCTTGGCCTTGGTGGGCGTCTTCTTGGGCTTGGGGGGTCTTGGGTTTGGTGGCCGCCTTTTTCGCCTTCGACGGGGACTTTGCCGCCTTGGCGGCGGGTTTCCCAGCCGCCGGCTTCTTCTTTGGCTTGTCCGCCGCCTTCTTCGCCTTCTTGGCTGGTGGCGCGGACTTGCTTCGCTCCTTGGGCGCGGACCTCTTGGTGCCACTGGACGCCTTCTCGGAGGACTTCTTGGCTCCGACCGCTTTCGGTTTCTTTACTCCCGTCTTCTTGACGACCTTTTTCGCCTTGGTCGTCCCGCTGGCTGCCGCGGGTGCGGCCTTCTTGCTGTGGCTCAGCTTGAAGGAACCTGAGGCGCCCTTTCCCTTGGTCTGGACGAGAGTTCCGGCGGTGACGGCCGCCTTGAGGTACTTCTTGATGAAAGGCGAGAGCCTCTCGGCGTCCACTTTGTAGCTGGCTGCGATGTACTTCTTGATGGCTTGAAGGGAAGAGCCACCGCGCTCCTTGAGGCCCTTGACTGCGTTGTTAACCATCTCGGAAGTGGGCGGGTGCGACGGCTTTGCGCGAGCCTTCTTGGCTGCTCCGCCCTTGCTGGCCTTCTTGGAAGCCGCGGAGGTTCCTGAAGAAGGCAGGGGTTTTACTGCGACGGTGCCCGAAGGCTGGGCTGCCGGTGGTGCGGCTGCCGCTGCTCCAGATGCTGCGTCTGCCATGTTATCGGCTGCTGCGTGATGATAGAAAGAGAAAATTACCAAGACATGGATTTCATACGAAAGTCCACCTTGCTATCGTACCATTTCGGAGCAAAATACGATCTCTTCCTCTCGCCTCCGGTGCGCTTCTCGGATTGTTTGTACTCCACTCCTCCTCCGACTTTCGCGTTTCGGAGAGTGTCGGGGGCGCGTAACGAGGGCGCCTTGCGCCGCGGCGCCCGTCAGGGTTCCACCCTGTCGGCCGTGGCGGCGCCAGGCGTTTGGCGAGCCCAGTTCGTGTGCAGCGGGTCGTCAAAATACGGGTTGTCGTCCTGTCGAAGGCGTACCCGGGAATAAACGTTGCACACGTTTCTACCGGGGTCGATTCCTCGAGATCCGAGGTAACGTACGTTCGAGGCCATCCTTCACCTGGTATTGGACGCGCTCGCGACCCGGTGGGCCGCGCGCCGGCCGCGGAAAGCGGCCCCGAGAAGACGGTCCCTTCGGACGCCTTCCCCCTGACTCGGCGCCTGTCAAACCTTCCTCCTGTTCCTCCCCGGTGCCTGTCCCGTAAGCGGACGTTTATGCATTTTTCGACGACTCGGGGGCGTCGCGACGCACCCACCTCCCGCGCCCGTGGGAAAGGATTATCGAGTCGCAAATGGAGACGGAGTCACCCGTTAAGCGCACGCCTTACGACGCGTCCGCGTGGGCTTCGAAATGGTTGCATGGGGTGGCCGAAGGGGAAAAAGAAATGAACTGTACGCACGCGAATGGGACGTCAAAGTTCACGTACAACAAAGTCGAGGATGGCGCCGAATTATGCTTTAGCCCCGTGAGCGGGCGGGAAAAACAATGTAGTAGCCGAGGGCGCGCAGTGGCGACCCGGCCGTGACGAGTTTGCTCCGTCTCCAACGGCTTCGGACGTCGGGTACCTCGTTGCGGGATGATGAATTTGTAGCAACCGGCATGTCATCGGAAACGAAATGATACTTCATCACGGGAAAACTCTTATTGTCGTTGAAACGGCGCCACATCCACGTTTCCGCGGATGTCTACCCTAGTTTCCTTGCACGTCTTTCGAAGAGGAGAGTCGTCTGCCGTCGACTTGTTATCGCGTACATTTCTTTTATTAACCTTCCTTATCTGTGCGATGCGTTGGATGTGCTTTTCTCCACGGTGCCGTCAAGTTACGGAATACACCCCTACGACCTTAAAAAAAAAAATCCCTCCCACACACACGCTGTATGTCACGTTAAATGACCCTGTGTGATGGGATACCTCGGGGACGTAGTCAACGTGAAAGCGACTCCTTGAAAACCAGGCTCTCGTAAGCGTACGTAATTCGTGTCGGCAATTTCGCTCGGTACACATCCCCCGCCGTACGTCTTATTCACGGAAACGGCGAAAATAGGGCGCATCGCGGGATTGTATGCGCGATCATTACGATGGGAATCGCCATAAGCAAATAGGACAGATGCGTTTAACTCAATAATATCCACATCCCTTTCGTCGTAGTTGCGGAGCTATGACGGCTTGTATTCGTGTCACAATATTTTTCAGTTGCTTCCAACCTAATTTCACATCGTTTCCACTTGTTTCCAATCGACATAATGTGTGTCAAGCATATGGATCTTGTTTTTTACCTCCATGCCGTTGGAATAATATCTTTCATTAGAGCAATGGTCGACTTTTCCTTATAACTTTCGAGGGTCGGGATAGTGATTGACGGATAAGGTAGAGTGAATAGCCCTTACCTGGAAAACATTCCTGTGAATAAATAAAAAAAACGTGGGAAAAAGCCGTCGGGGCGTGATGCGGCGTTCAATAGTGATGACAGATTATACTATCTGGCGTAGGAAAGACTTGAACACGATTTTTCCTGGGATCGTAATCAGGGATCCAGGCTGGTTTCCAGTGCTTGCGGGGTTGGGGGGACTAGGGGCGGCATTAACAGCCGGAACCGTTCATTCCTCTACGACCTCTCTTTCGTGGAACTCTATCACCGTCGACAGTTCACGGAACATCATTTCTCGGTTCTGTCTCGAAGAAGCCCCTGTGTTAATTCAATTACTCAGTATCTACTTCGTTCTGCATTACTTAATCAATACATGTGGACCCATCAAATATTTCATCCCCGTTCATTGTTGATTCCTTGAGGTTCTTAGCGATGCGGAAGCAACTTTATCGTCACGAGTAATAAAAGAACGATGATTAACAATTTTAAGCTGTCTGGTACCTAGCACATCACCATAAAAGATACGAAATAAGCATTCCAGTGAACAGGAAAACAAATAGTCGTCTTTTCCCCGGCCAATCTGGGATCATTGCAATGTGAAGCGAAAGTCAATCAGGAGTTAAGAGGATTCAATCCACTCACGATGAAGTAGACGACTGAAGGTTGCGTAGGTCTATGTGCACGTTCGTGTGTGTTAGTTTCTAGTGTTCATATGTAAATGACAGTTGTGTCAATGGGGGAACGTTATTCGAAAGTAACACTAGTTGACTCGAATTTAATCATTCTTATTACCAGTAGTTGCATTGCAAAATTTGACATTATCACGGCAGGAGGTAGGTGATGACTGTCATAAATGTTCGCTAATGGAGGACGTTTGTCATCCATTCCGAGATTTTGAAAAAAAAACTGTCTCCGTTTACATATCGCTGCGTACCCGAGATATTTTACTAATTTGGTACTCTGTGTGGATGAATTTATTAACAGATGTCATAAGGGTGATTTCAACTACACAAATTTGACAAAGTTCAATGTTAAGTATTAACGCCTCGCTGTGACTGGTATGACATTACATGATATCCCGGTGATTAAGCATCACCACAACTGCTAAGGTAATTAATCGTCATGGTGTATATCATGAGTCTTAAAATCACACGATCGTTATGAAATTTACACCGCTTCACGGCTCGTCGGCATTTTCTCCCGTCCGTAGTTAAGTTGTATGTTACTAAGTTGCCTAGGCAAGGACGTTATTCCATTCCATTCCCGGCCACTGTTACTAGATGAATCTGATTAAATATCGCTTCACGAATCACTATTGTCCTCAAAGCCGAGCGTCCTTCGGTTAACGCCACTGCGGGAAATCGGTTGTCGAATACGGTGAAGTGACGATCTCGTGTACCTAGTGTCAAAATGCGGCCGGGGTGGATTCTTCAATGGGGCTAATGCGGTAAAGATTTTCACCAAATTTGCAGAAAGTTGAAATGCTAAAAGGACGGACAGGTAGGCACATGCGGCAACCTTTTTCGTCAGAAATGCACTTGTAGGAAGAGTCGCCTTAATGAAAACGTTATGCAATCATCTCATAAATGATTATACCGGCCGCTAATTTTAAAGATTTCTCTTTCACGTCAAACTTCGACCTCTTTTCCCTAGATTTCATTTCCCTAATCCCGCAAAGAAATAAACAACATTAACGTATGTCCTTCCATCCCTTGTGTATCAACGTAATAAAATTAGCGGGTAAGTTGGGACTGGGACCATTTAACTTTTGCCTAGAGAAACATTTTCTGTTCTGTGGCGTGACAAGACAAGTAAAGATTTCTGGAAAGGTTAATTTCGTTCAAAAGAAGGGGAATGAGTCGTGTCCCGCGGAAGGGACCCCGGTTCAAAACTATAACAAGAATCGGTCATTTGGAGGCATGGTGATCAAAGAACTGGTCTACTTGTCACGTCTGTCTCGATGCATTTGTAATCAATTGCTGATAAATCGTTGCAGTATCGCAAAAAAAAAATTGCGGAAAAGGATGAAAAATCACTCAATCGACTTTAAAATACTTGGGGGATTCGTTCAGAGGAGGTTTATCAACATTGTTTCAGCGAGATGGCGATTTTCCAAGAAGGAAACCCGATGCCCATTACATAAATTGTTATTTGTGCGAATGATGCTGATTCCATATGCTGTTAACGACGATGCATTCCGTAGAAATAGTTTCTGGGAATTGATTGATTGGATAGAATTAGCACAATGGAAAATCCACGGAAGCGCTCACTGCCCGCCATTTTGTTTATTGCGACGCCTGCTCGTCACGACTTGGTGAATGTACAAGGAACGCTGTTGCCCAGCTGCGTTCTATGCTTGCGAGGTTTCCACAGAAATTTCTTCCTCGTGCGGAATGCCACGTGGGTCATTGCGACAGCCCTTTTCTGGTTAACGTAGAAACTTGGGGCGAGGACGGGTCGCATTACCTGCCTCCTCGCGTTGAACCCCCGAGGAGTTTTACGACGTAGCGGATGGGACGGGAGGTTAAGCGGAATTAGCCTTCGCGGAAAAACGGCCGCGTGGGAAGGGCATGTGGGGACCTGTCATTTACTGCCCCTGGAAGTGAAGCAGGAGCAACGTGACCACAAGCGTACCAGTTTCGGAGGGAGACGGACGCCGTGAATCCATATTATTTTTGACGGAGGGAGACATGTAAGTCAAGGCTTACGTCTGAGAAACGAGCATAGCAGGTCAGTGGTTTGAAAAGTACTGGGTGAAAGGGAAGTAATCATGGGAATATAATATTTTTTCCTTAATATCTCGACGGTCATTTTCATCAAATGCAGACGCATAGCAGTAGAAAATATATTTGAATAGGAGGTAAGAAATTCGTCCATCTTTTATTGTCATAAGTTTCTCCTTTACATTTACTCTATTTTTTCGTGAACCGCGCGCGTGCACACCAGGTAAGTAGTTGGTGAATCGGAGGAAAGCGTGGGACTCTAATTTCCCAGGTTTTTACGTTTATTTATGTACGTCCTTTGCGGCCGAGTATTGACGATTGCCCATCGCAGTCGGGTATTTGAAAACTGAAGATTATTTCATGGCCCTTAGAAGGGCCGTTAGGATGCATCAAAGCAATCCCGTCGAGGAATTTACTTTGAGCTGGTGTACTTGGTGACGGCCTTGGTCCCCTCGGAGACGGCGTGCTTGGCCAGCTCACCGGGAAGCAAGAGCCTGACGGCGGTCTGCACCTCCCGGCTGGTGATGGTGGAGCGCTTGTTGTAGTGAGCCAGGCGAGAAGCTTCGGCGGCGATTCTCTCGAAAATATCGTTGACGAAGCTGTTCATGATGCTCATGGCCTTGCTGGAGATTCCGGTGTCGGGGTGCACCTGCTTCAGCACTTTGTAGATGTAGATTGCGTAGCTCTCCTTCCTCCTGCGCTTCTTCTTCTTGTCTCCCTTGGAGATGTTCTTCTGGGCCTTGCCCGCTTTCTTCGCAGCCTTTCCGCTCGTCTTGGGTGGCATGGTGATCACGTTCGGCGAACGGGGTCGATTTCAGTATTTTCGCCGAACATCAGTCGCCTGCTTATGTACCCCTGGTCCGTTCCGTGAGCCGAATCTCCTCGACGACCAATCACGTAAAAGCATGATGTGGCGTCGCTAGGACGGCGGCAGCCTATATAAATGCGCCCAGGAGTCTGACAGCGATTAGACAGCACTACCAGATAAAGAAGCATTCAGCCATGTCCGGACGAGGAAAGGGAGGAAAAGTGAAGGGGAAGTCCAAGTCCCGCTCCAGCAGGGCCGGTCTTCAGTTTCCGGTCGGTCGTATCCACCGTCTGCTCCGCAAGGGGAACTATGCCGAGCGTGTTGGTGCCGGTGCCCCAGTCTACTTGGCCGCCGTCATGGAGTACCTGGCCGCGGAAGTCCTCGAGTTGGCCGGTAACGCTGCCAGGGACAACAAGAAGACGAGAATCATCCCTCGTCACTTGCAGTTGGCCATCCGCAACGACGAGGAGTTGAATAAGCTCCTGTCGGGCGTTACCATCGCTCAGGGAGGTGTCCTTCCGAACATCCAGGCGGTGCTCCTGCCCAAGAAGACTGAGAAGAAGGCATAAGCATCACGCTGTGCGCATAAAAGGTCCTTTTCAGGACCAGAACATACTAGAGAGATGTACGCGATAAATGTCATGTGAAAAAAATAATAATAACAATAAACGTAATAAGCATAGCGAATGAAACGTGGAGCTATAATTGGGCTAAGGTAAACGATGGGAAATAAAGCGTATAAAAAGTGAAAGCGTTTGTGCTGAAATGCAACGAAGAATGATTGAAGGTGACACTGCTTCGTTTACAATGTATTTCATAGTCTGTCATAAAATTTCACCTGCAATCTGCCGCTTAACTACGTTATTTCTTGTTAACAGTATGGTTGCAACGGCGCGATACACATTGTCGCCAGTCCGTTGCCACGTGCTTATTCATGTACGGTTGCAACGGCGCGATATACATTGTCGCCAGTCCGTTGCCACGTGCTTATTCCGATTCGCTGACAATGTCTTTAACGTCGGTAAAGGCTCATACAATTTCAACTCTATTATCACCGCCATTTTTCCTGTGCGCTCGAACAGGTCTTACTTTACTATTTATCGCCGTCACATACGCTATAGCGAATAATTTTTCGTTCCGTTATGGCAAAGGATTAGCTCCATCTCTGAACATTGTATTGGTCCTTAGAAGGACCTTTTTTATCGACGTACGCCGGGTGTCGGATGGCGATCCCGTCGCGTCGTGTCTAACCGCCAAACCCGTAGAGAGTGCGGCCCTGTCTCTTGAGTGCGTACACGACGTCCATGGCTGTGACGGTCTTCCTCTTGGCGTGTTCGGTGTAGGTGACGGCGTCACGAATAACGTTCTCAAGGAACACCTTGAGCACACCGCGCGTCTCCTCGTAGATGAGTCCGGAGATACGCTTCACTCCACCTCGGCGGGCGAGACGGCGGATGGCCGGCTTGGTGATGCCCTGGATGTTATCGCGGAGAACTTTGCGATGACGTTTGGCTCCTCCCTTTCCCAGGCCTTTTCCTCCCTTGCCGCGTCCAGTCATCTCTGTAGTCTGCTCGTAGTAAGGGCTGCTGTCTGATGACCTGAAATGCACCTTCGCCGGTATTTATAAACGTCGCCGCCGCGGCGATGACGTACCCGACCTCTCCACCAATCAGCGTCGCCCGTACTATCTGGCGCCATTCTCGGAAGTGCTTAAAAGACGGCGTTGACCCGGCTTTTTACAGATCGCAGAAATGGCACGTACGAAGCAGACAGCCCGCAAGTCCACCGGAGGAAAGGCCCCGAGGAAGCAGCTGGCCACCAAGGCCGCTCGCAAGAGCGCGCCGGCGACGGGAGGCGTCAAGAAGCCCCACAGGTACCGCCCCGGTACCGTGGCCCTTCGTGAGATCAGGAGATACCAGAAGAGCACGGAGCTCCTCATCCGCAAGCTGCCCTTCCAGCGCCTGGTGCGTGAGATCGCCCAGGACTTCAAGACCGATCTTCGGTTCCAGAGCTCCGCCGTCATGGCTCTCCAGGAGGCCAGCGAGGCTTACCTAGTGGGTCTCTTTGAGGACACCAACCTCTGCGCCATCCACGCTAAGCGTGTGACCATCATGCCCAAGGACATCCAGCTGGCCCGCCGTATCCGCGGAGAGCGAGCTTAGAAAGCTACTTTCGGCCGAAAAACAAAGGTCCTTTTCAGGACCAGTACATACTTAAAAGTTTGAATTTAGCACGATCGCACAATAATTAACGACGATGTAAATCCATTGGAATGATGGACGACATGAAATTTCCTTTGCGCATGGCAAGTGCGTTTGCACGGCTACGCATGAAATGAGATGAAATAAAAGTTCGTGCGATGCTTACCTGACGCGCTTAACGAAAAGAAAACAATACTCCGTGACGTGTTGTTCATTTTACACGTTCTATGAATGTTATTCTTAATTTTTTTTTTCGTCCGTCCATGTCGCATCATCAATTTTAAATAGGACCGTTGTTTTTGCATGGCATTAATCATGATAAATGTTAACTTTGGGCGTGCTCAGTGGCGTGGGCATTGAGTGGCAAGCATCTTTGGAAGACATGATGGTCCTAAAAAGGACCGAGATTGGACGCTGTCTGCTGTCCTAGGTGCGCCGGTGGCGAAGCAGTGATGGTTCACTTCTTTTTCTGGGCGGCGGAAGGTTTCTTGGCGGCGGGCTTGGCCTTGGTGGGCGTCTTCTTGGGCTTGGGGGTCTTGGGTTTGGTGGCCGCCTTTTTCGCCTTCGACGGGGACTTTGCCGCCTTGGCGGCGGGTTTCCCAGCCGCCGGCTTCTTCTTTGGCTTGTCCGCCGCCTTCTTCGCCTTCTTGGCTGGTGGCGCGGACTTGCTTCGCTCCTTGGGCGCGGACCTCTTGGTGCCACTGGACGCCTTCTCGGAGGACTTCTTGGCTCCGACCGCTTT
This sequence comes from Hetaerina americana, assembly GCF_022747635.1. Taxonomy (NCBI): domain Eukaryota; kingdom Metazoa; phylum Arthropoda; class Insecta; order Odonata; family Calopterygidae; genus Hetaerina; species Hetaerina americana. The sequence goes on from NW_027286382.1 coordinate 14,212, forward strand.
CGGTTTCTTTACTCCCGTCTTCTTGACGACCTTTTTCGCCTTGGTCGTCCCGCTGGCTGCCGCGGGTGCGGCCTTCTTGCTGTGGCTCAGCTTGAAGGAACCTGAGGCGCCCTTTCCCTTGGTCTGGACGAGAGTTCCGGCGGTGACGGCCGCCTTGAGGTACTTCTTGATGAAAGGCGAGAGCCTCTCGGCGTCCACTTTGTAGCTGGCTGCGATGTACTTCTTGATGGCTTGAAGGGAAGAGCCACCGCGCTCCTTGAGGCCCTTGACTGCGTTGTTAACCATCTCGGAAGTGGGCGGGTGCGACGGCTTTGCGCGAGCCTTCTTGGCTGCTCCGCCCTTGCTGGCCTTCTTGGAAGCCGCGGAGGTTCCTGAAGAAGGCAGGGGTTTTACTGCGACGGTGCCCGAAGGCTGGGCTGCCGGTGGTGCGGCTGCCGCTGCTCCAGATGCTGCGTCTGCCATGTTATCGGCTGCTGCGTGATGATAGAAAGAGAAAATTACCAAGACATGGATTTCATACGAAAGTCCACCTTGCTATCGTACCATTTCGGAGCAAAATACGATCTCTTCCTCTCGCCTCCGGTGCGCTTCTCGGATTGTTTGTACTCCACTCCTCCTCCGACTTTCGCGTTTCGGAGAGTGTCGGGGGCGCGTAACGAGGGCGCCTTGCGCCGCGGCGCCCGTCAGGGTTCCACCCTGTCGGCCGTGGCGGCGCCAGGCGTTTGGCGAGCCCAGTTCGTGTGCAGCGGGTCGTCAAAATACGGGTTGTCGTCCTGTCGAAGGCGTACCCGGGAATAAACGTTGCACACGTTTCTACCGGGGTCGATTCCTCGAGATCCGAGGTAACGTACGTTCGAGGCCATCCTTCACCTGGTATTGGACGCGCTCGCGACCCGGTGGGCCGCGCGCCGGCCGCGGAAAGCGGCCCCGAGAAGACGGTCCCTTCGGACGCCTTCCCCCTGACTCGGCGCCTGTCAAACCTTCCTCCTGTTCCTCCCCGGTGCCTGTCCCGTAAGCGGACGTTTATGCATTTTTCGACGACTCGGGGGCGTCGCGACGCACCCACCTCCCGCGCCCGTGGGAAAGGATTATCGAGTCGCAAATGGAGACGGAGTCACCCGTTAAGCGCACGCCTTACGACGCGTCCGCGTGGGCTTCGAAATGGTTGCATGGGGTGGCCGAAGGGGAAAAAGAAATGAACTGTACGCACGCGAATGGGACGTCAAAGTTCACGTACAACAAAGTCGAGGATGGCGCCGAATTATGCTTTAGCCCCGTGAGCGGGCGGGAAAAACAATGTAGTAGCCGAGGGCGCGCAGTGGCGACCCGGCCGTGACGAGTTTGCTCCGTCTCCAACGGCTTCGGACGTCGGTACCTCGTTGCGGGATGATGAATTTGTAGCAACCGGCATGTCATCGGAAACGAAATGATACTTCATCACGGGAAAACTCTTATTGTCGTTGAAACGGCGCCACATCCACGTTTCCGCGGATGTCTACCCTAGTTTCCTTGCACGTCTTTCGAAGAGGAGAGTCGTCTGCCGTCGACTTGTTATCGCGTACATTTCTTTTATTAACCTTCCTTATCTGTGCGATGCGTTGGATGTGCTTTTCTCCACGGTGCCGTCAAGTTACGGAATACACCCCTACGACCTTAAAAAAAAAAATCCCTCCCACACACACGCTGTATGTCACGTTAAATGACCCTGTGTGATGGGATACCTCGGGGACGTAGTCAACGTGAAAGCGACTCCTTGAAAACCAGGCTCTCGTAAGCGTACGTAATTCGTGTCGGCAATTTCGCTCGGTACACATCCCCCGCCGTACGTCTTATTCACGGAAACGGCGAAAATAGGGCGCATCGCGGGATTGTATGCGCGATCATTACGATGGGAATCGCCATAAGCAAATAGGACAGATGCGTTTAACTCAATAATATCCACATCCCTTTCGTCGTAGTTGCGGAGCTATGACGGCTTGTATTCGTGTCACAATATTTTTCAGTTGCTTCCAACCTAATTTCACATCGTTTCCACTTGTTTCCAATCGACATAATGTGTGTCAAGCATATGGATCTTGTTTTTTACCTCCATGCCGTTGGAATAATATCTTTCATTAGAGCAATGGTCGACTTTTCCTTATAACTTTCGAGGGTCGGGATAGTGATTGACGGATAAGGTAGAGTGAATAGCCCTTACCTGGAAAACATTCCTGTGAATAAATAAAAAAAACGTGGGAAAAAGCCGTCGGGGCGTGATGCGGCGTTCAATAGTGATGACAGATTATACTATCTGGCGTAGGAAAGACTTGAACACGATTTTTCCTGGGATCGTAATCAGGGATCCAGGCTGGTTTCCAGTGCTTGCGGGGTTGGGGGGACTAGGGGCGGCATTAACAGCCGGAACCGTTCATTCCTCTACGACCTCTCTTTCGTGGAACTCTATCACCGTCGACAGTTCACGGAACATCATTTCTCGGTTCTGTCTCGAAGAAGCCCCTGTGTTAATTCAATTACTCAGTATCTACTTCGTTCTGCATTACTTAATCAATACATGTGGACCCATCAAATATTTCATCCCCGTTCATTGTTGATTCCTTGAGGTTCTTAGCGATGCGGAAGCAACTTTATCGTCACGAGTAATAAAAGAACGATGATTAACAATTTTAAGCTGTCTGGTACCTAGCACATCACCATAAAAGATACGAAATAAGCATTCCAGTGAACAGGAAAACAAATAGTCGTCTTTTCCCCGGCCAATCTGGGATCATTGCAATGTGAAGCGAAAGTCAATCAGGAGTTAAGAGGATTCAATCCACTCACGATGAAGTAGACGACTGAAGGTTGCGTAGGTCTATGTGCACGTTCGTGTGTGTTAGTTTCTAGTGTTCATATGTAAATGACAGTTGTGTCAATGGGGGAACGTTATTCGAAAGTAACACTAGTTGACTCGAATTTAATCATTCTTATTACCAGTAGTTGCATTGCAAAATTTGACATTATCACGGCAGGAGGTAGGTGATGACTGTCATAAATGTTCGCTAATGGAGGACGTTTGTCATCCATTCCGAGATTTTGAAAAAAAAACTGTCTCCGTTTACATATCGCTGCGTACCCGAGATATTTTACTAATTTGGTACTCTGTGTGGATGAATTTATTAACAGATGTCATAAGGGTGATTTCAACTACACAAATTTGACAAAGTTCAATGTTAAGTATTAACGCCTCGCTGTGACTGGTATGACATTACATGATATCCCGGTGATTAAGCATCACCACAACTGCTAAGGTAATTAATCGTCATGGTGTATATCATGAGTCTTAAAATCACACGATCGTTATGAAATTTACACCGCTTCACGGCTCGTCGGCATTTTCTCCCGTCCGTAGTTAAGTTGTATGTTACTAAGTTGCCTAGGCAAGGACGTTATTCCATTCCATTCCCGGCCACTGTTACTAGATGAATCTGATTAAATATCGCTTCACGAATCACTATTGTCCTCAAAGCCGAGCGTCCTTCGGTTAACGCCACTGCGGGAAATCGGTTGTCGAATACGGTGAAGTGACGATCTCGTGTACCTAGTGTCAAAATGCGGCCGGGGTGGATTCTTCAATGGGGCTAATGCGGTAAAGATTTTCACCAAATTTGCAGAAAGTTGAAATGCTAAAAGGACGGACAGGTAGGCACATGCGGCAACCTTTTTCGTCAGAAATGCACTTGTAGGAAGAGTCGCCTTAATGAAAACGTTATGCAATCATCTCATAAATGATTATACCGGCCGCTAATTTTAAAGATTTCTCTTTCACGTCAAACTTCGACCTCTTTTCCCTAGATTTCATTTCCCTAATCCCGCAAAGAAATAAACAACATTAACGTATGTCCTTCCATCCCTTGTGTATCAACGTAATAAAATTAGCGGGTAAGTTGGGACTGGGACCATTTAACTTTTGCCTAGAGAAACATTTTCTGTTCTGTGGCGTGACAAGACAAGTAAAGATTTCTGGAAAGGTTAATTTCGTTCAAAAGAAGGGGAATGAGTCGTGTCCCGCGGAAGGGACCCCGGTTCAAAACTATAACAAGAATCGGTCATTTGGAGGCATGGTGATCAAAGAACTGGTCTACTTGTCACGTCTGTCTCGATGCATTTGTAATCAATTGCTGATAAATCGTTGCAGTATCGCAAAAAAAAAATTGCGGAAAAGGATGAAAAATCACTCAATCGACTTTAAAATACTTGGGGGATTCGTTCAGAGGAGGTTTATCAACATTGTTTCAGCGAGATGGCGATTTTCCAAGAAGGAAACCCGATGCCCATTACATAAATTGTTATTTGTGCGAATGATGCTGATTCCATATGCTGTTAACGACGATGCATTCCGTAGAAATAGTTTCTGGGAATTGATTGATTGGATAGAATTAGCACAATGGAAAATCCACGGAAGCGCTCACTGCCCGCCATTTTGTTTATTGCGACGCCTGCTCGTCACGACTTGGTGAATGTACAAGGAACGCTGTTGCCCAGCTGCGTTCTATGCTTGCGAGGTTTCCACAGAAATTTCTTCCTCGTGCGGAATGCCACGTGGGTCATTGCGACAGCCCTTTTCTGGTTAACGTAGAAACTTGGGGCGAGGACGGGTCGCATTACCTGCCTCCTCGCGTTGAACCCCCGAGGAGTTTTACGACGTAGCGGATGGGACGGGAGGTTAAGCGGAATTAGCCTTCGCGGAAAAACGGCCGCGTGGGAAGGGCATGTGGGGACCTGTCATTTACTGCCCCTGGAAGTGAAGCAGGAGCAACGTGACCACAAGCGTACCAGTTTCGGAGGGAGACGGACGCCGTGAATCCATATTATTTTTGACGGAGGGAGACATGTAAGTCAAGGCTTACGTCTGAGAAACGAGCATAGCAGGTCAGTGGTTTGAAAAGTACTGGGTGAAAGGGAAGTAATCATGGGAATATAATATTTTTTCCTTAATATCTCGACGGTCATTTTCATCAAATGCAGACGCATAGCAGTAGAAAATATATTTGAATAGGAGGTAAGAAATTCGTCCATCTTTTATTGTCATAAGTTTCTCCTTTACATTTACTCTATTTTTTCGTGAACCGCGCGCGTGCACACCAGGTAAGTAGTTGGTGAATCGGAGGAAAGCGTGGGACTCTAATTTCCCAGGTTTTTACGTTTATTTATGTACGTCCTTTGCGGCCGAGTATTGACGATTGCCCATCGCAGTCGGGTATTTGAAAACTGAAGATTATTTCATGGCCCTTAGAAGGGCCGTTAGGATGCATCAAAGCAATCCCGTCGAGGAATTTACTTTGAGCTGGTGTACTTGGTGACGGCCTTGGTCCCCTCGGAGACGGCGTGCTTGGCCAGCTCACCGGGAAGCAAGAGCCTGACGGCGGTCTGCACCTCCCGGCTGGTGATGGTGGAGCGCTTGTTGTAGTGAGCCAGGCGAGAAGCTTCGGCGGCGATTCTCTCGAAAATATCGTTGACGAAGCTGTTCATGATGCTCATGGCCTTGCTGGAGATTCCGGTGTCGGGGTGCACCTGCTTCAGCACTTTGTAGATGTAGATTGCGTAGCTCTCCTTCCTCCTGCGCTTCTTCTTCTTGTCTCCCTTGGAGATGTTCTTCTGGGCCTTGCCCGCTTTCTTCGCAGCCTTTCCGCTCGTCTTGGGTGGCATGGTGATCACGTTCGGCGAACGGGGTCGATTTCAGTATTTTCGCCGAACATCAGTCGCCTGCTTATGTACCCCTGGTCCGTTCCGTGAGCCGAATCTCCTCGACGACCAATCACGTAAAAGCATGATGTGGCGTCGCTAGGACGGCGGCAGCCTATATAAATGCGCCCAGGAGTCTGACAGCGATTAGACAGCACTACCAGATAAAGAAGCATTCAGCCATGTCCGGACGAGGAAAGGGAGGAAAAGTGAAGGGGAAGTCCAAGTCCCGCTCCAGCAGGGCCGGTCTTCAGTTTCCGGTCGGTCGTATCCACCGTCTGCTCCGCAAGGGGAACTATGCCGAGCGTGTTGGTGCCGGTGCCCCAGTCTACTTGGCCGCCGTCATGGAGTACCTGGCCGCGGAAGTCCTCGAGTTGGCCGGTAACGCTGCCAGGGACAACAAGAAGACGAGAATCATCCCTCGTCACTTGCAGTTGGCCATCCGCAACGACGAGGAGTTGAATAAGCTCCTGTCGGGCGTTACCATCGCTCAGGGAGGTGTCCTTCCGAACATCCAGGCGGTGCTCCTGCCCAAGAAGACTGAGAAGAAGGCATAAGCATCACGCTGTGCGCATAAAAGGTCCTTTTCAGGACCAGAACATACTAGAGAGATGTACGCGATAAATGTCATGTGAAAAAAATAATAATAACAATAAACGTAATAAGCATAGCGAATGAAACGTGGAGCTATAATTGGGCTAAGGTAAACGATGGGAAATAAAGCGTATAAAAAGTGAAAGCGTTTGTGCTGAAATGCAACGAAGAATGATTGAAGGTGACACTGCTTCGTTTACAATGTATTTCATAGTCTGTCATAAAATTTCACCTGCAATCTGCCGCTTAACTACGTTATTTCTTGTTAACATGTATGGTTGCAACGGCGCGATACACATTGTCGCCAGTCCGTTGCCACGTGCTTATTCATGTACGGTTGCAACGGCGCGATATACATTGTCGCCAGTCCGTTGCCACGTGCTTATTCCGATTCGCTGACAATGTCTTTAACGTCGGTAAAGGCTCATACAATTTCAACTCTATTATCACCGCCATTTTTCCTGTGCGCTCGAACAGGTCTTACTTTACTATTTATCGCCGTCACATACGCTATAGCGAATAATTTTTCGTTCCGTTATGGCAAAGGATTAGCTCCATCTCTGAACATTGTATTGGTCCTTAGAAGGACCTTTTTTATCGACGTACGCCGGGTGTCGGATGGCGATCCCGTCGCGTCGTGTCTAACCGCCAAACCCGTAGAGAGTGCGGCCCTGTCTCTTGAGTGCGTACACGACGTCCATGGCTGTGACGGTCTTCCTCTTGGCGTGTTCGGTGTAGGTGACGGCGTCACGAATAACGTTCTCAAGGAACACCTTGAGCACACCGCGCGTCTCCTCGTAGATGAGTCCGGAGATACGCTTCACTCCACCTCGGCGGGCGAGACGGCGGATGGCCGGCTTGGTGATGCCCTGGATGTTATCGCGGAGAACTTTGCGATGACGTTTGGCTCCTCCCTTTCCCAGGCCTTTTCCTCCCTTGCCGCGTCCAGTCATCTCTGTAGTCTGCTCGTAGTAAGGGCTGCTGTCTGATGACCTGAAATGCACCTTCGCCGGTATTTATAAACGTCGCCGCCGCGGCGATGACGTACCCGACCTCTCCACCAATCAGCGTCGCCCGTACTATCTGGCGCCATTCTCGGAAGTGCTTAAAAGACGGCGTTGACCCGGCTTTTTACAGATCGCAGAAATGGCACGTACGAAGCAGACAGCCCGCAAGTCCACCGGAGGAAAGGCCCCGAGGAAGCAGCTGGCCACCAAGGCCGCTCGCAAGAGCGCGCCGGCGACGGGAGGCGTCAAGAAGCCCCACAGGTACCGCCCCGGTACCGTGGCCCTTCGTGAGATCAGGAGATACCAGAAGAGCACGGAGCTCCTCATCCGCAAGCTGCCCTTCCAGCGCCTGGTGCGTGAGATCGCCCAGGACTTCAAGACCGATCTTCGGTTCCAGAGCTCCGCCGTCATGGCTCTCCAGGAGGCCAGCGAGGCTTACCTAGTGGGTCTCTTTGAGGACACCAACCTCTGCGCCATCCACGCTAAGCGTGTGACCATCATGCCCAAGGACATCCAGCTGGCCCGCCGTATCCGCGGAGAGCGAGCTTAGAAAGCTACTTTCGGCCGAAAAACAAAGGTCCTTTTCAGGACCAGTACATACTTAAAAGTTTGAATTTAGCACGATCGCACAATAATTAACGACGATGTAAATCCATTGGAATGATGGACGACATGAAATTTCCTTTGCGCATGGCAAGTGCGTTTGCACGGCTACGCATGAAATGAGATGAAATAAAAGTTCGTGCGATGCTTACCTGACGCGCTTAACGAAAAGAAAACAATACTCCGTGACGTGTTGTTCATTTTACACGTTCTATGAATGTTATTCTTAATTTTTTTTTTCGTCCGTCCATGTCGCATCATCAATTTTAAATAGGACCGTTGTTTTTGCATGGCATTAATCATGATAAATGTTAACTTTGGGCGTGCTCAGTGGCGTGGGCATTGAGTGGCAAGCATCTTTGGAAGACATGATGGTCCTAAAAAGGACCGAGATTGGACGCTGTCTGCTGTCCTAGGTGCGCCGGTGGCGAAGCAGTGATGGTTCACTTCTTTTTCTGGGCGGCGGAAGGTTTCTTGGCGGCGGGCTTGGCCTTGGTGGGCGTCTTCTGGGCTTGGGGGTCTTGGGTTTGGTGGCCGCCTTTTTCGCCTTCGACGGGGACTTTGCCGCCTTGGCGGCGGGTTTCCCAGCCGCCGGCTTCTTCTTTGGCTTGTCCGCCGCCTTCTTCGCCTTCTTGGCTGGTGGCGCGGACTTGCTTCGCTCCTTGGGCGCGGACCTCTTGGTGCCACTGGACGCCTTCTCGGAGGACTTCTTGGCTCCGACCGCTTTCGGTTTCTTTACTCCCGTCTTCTTGACGACCTTTTTCGCCTTGGTCGTCCCGCTGGCTGCCGCGGGTGCGGCCTTCTTGCTGTGGCTCAGCTTGAAGGAACCTGAGGCGCCCTTTCCCTTGGTCTGGACGAGAGTTCCGGCGGTGACGGCCGCCTTGAGGTACTTCTTGATGAAAGGCGAGAGCCTCTCGGCGTCCACTTTGTAGCTGGCTGCGATGTACTTCTTGATGGCTTGAAGGGAAGAGCCACCGCGCTCCTTGAGGCCCTTGACTGCGTTGTTAACCATCTCGGAAGTGGGCGGGTGCGACGGCTTTGCGCGAGCCTTCTTGGCTGCTCCGCCCTTGCTGGCCTTCTTGGAAGCCGCGGAGGTTCCTGAAGAAGGCAGGGGTTTTACTGCGACGGTGCCCGAAGGCTGGGCTGCCGGTGGTGCGGCTGCCGCTGCTCCAGATGCTGCGTCTGCCATGTTATCGGCTGCTGCGTGATGATAGAAAGAGAAAATTACCAAGACATGGATTTCATACGAAAGTCCACCTTGCTATCGTACCATTTCGGAGCAAAATACGATCTCTTCCTCTCGCCTCCGGTGCGCTTCTCGGATTGTTTGTACTCCACTCCTCCTCCGACTTTCGCGTTTCGGAGAGTGTCGGGGGCGCGTAACGAGGGCGCCTTGCGCCGCGGCGCCCGTCAGGGTTCCACCCTGTCGGCCGTGGCGGCGCCAGGCGTTTGGCGAGCCCAGTTCGTGTGCAGCGGGTCGTCAAAATACGGGTTGTCGTCCTGTCGAAGGCGTACCCGGGAATAAACGTTGCACACGTTTCTACCGGGGTCGATTCCTCGAGATCCGAGGTAACGTACGTTCGAGGCCATCCTTCACCTGGTATTGGACGCGCTCGCGACCCGGTGGGGCCGCGCGCCGGCCGCGGAAAGCGGCCCCGAGAAGACGGTCCCTTCGGACGCCTTCCCCCTGACTCGGCGCCTGTCAAACCTTCCTCCTGTTCCTCCCCGGTGCCTGTCCCGTAAGCGGACGTTTATGCATTTTTCGACGACTCGGGGGCGTCGCGACGCACCCACCTCCCGCGCCCGTGGGAAAGGATTATCGAGTCGCAAATGGAGACGGAGTCACCCGTTAAGCGCACGCCTTACGACGCGTCCGCGTGGGCTTCGAAATGGTTGCATGGGGTGGCCGAAGGGGAAAAAGAAATGAACTGTACGCACGCGAATGGGACGTCAAAGTTCACGTACAACAAAGTCGAGGATGGCGCCGAATTATGCTTTAGCCCCGTGAGCGGGCGGGAAAAACAATGTAGTAGCCGAGGGCGCGCAGTGGCGACCCGGCCCGTGACGAGTTTGCTCCGTCTCCAACGGCTTCGGACGTCGGTACCTCGTTGCGGGATGATGAATTTGTAGCAACCGGCATGTCATCGGAAACGAAATGATACTTCATCACGGGAAAACTCTTATTGTCGTTGAAACGGCGCCACATCCACGTTTCCGCGGATGTCTACCCTAGTTTCCTTGCACGTCTTTCGAAGAGGAGAGGTCGTCTGCCGTCGACTTGTTATCGCGTACATTTCTTTTATTAACCTTCCTTATCTGTGCGATGCGTTGGATGTGCTTTTCTCCACGGTGCCGTCAAGTTACGGAATACACCCCTACGACCTTAAAAAAAAAAATCCCTCCCACACACACGCTGTATGTCACGTTAAATGACCCTGTGTGATGGGATACCTCGGGGACGTAGTCAACGTGAAAGCGACTCCTTGAAAACCAGGCTCTCGTAAGCGTACGTAATTCGTGTCGGCAATTTCGCTCGGTACACATCCCCCGCCGTACGTCTTATTCACGGAAACGGCGAAAATAGGGCGCATCGCGGGATTGTATGCGCGATCATTACGATGGGAATCGCCATAAGCAAATAGGACAGATGCGTTTAACTCAATAATATCCACATCCCTTTCGTCGTAGTTGCGGAGCTATGACGGCTTGTATTCGTGTCACAATATTTTTCAGTTGCTTCCAACCTAATTTCACATCGTTTCCACTTGTTTCCAATCGACATAATGTGTGTCAAGCATATGGATCTTGTTTTTTACCTCCATGCCGTTGGAATAATATCTTTCATTAGAGCAATGGTCGACTTTTCCTTATAACTTTCGAGGGTCGGGATAGTGATTGACGGATAAGGTAGAGTGAATAGCCCTTACCTGGAAAACATTCCTGTGAATAAATAAAAAAAACGTGGGAAAAAGCCGTCGGGGCGTGATGCGGCGTTCAATAGTGATGACAGATTATACTATCTGGCGTAGGAAAGACTTGAACACGATTTTTCCTGGGATCGTAATCAGGGATCCAGGCTGGTTTCCAGTGCTTGCGGGGTTGGGGGGACTAGGGGCGGCATTAACAGCCGGAACCGTTCATTCCTCTACGACCTCTCTTTCGTGGAACTCTATCACCGTCGACAGTTCACGGAACATCATTTCTCGGTTCTGTCTCGAAGAAGCCCCTGTGTTAATTCAATTACTCAGTATCTACTTCGTTCTGCATTACTTAATCAATACATGTGGACCCATCAAATATTTCATCCCCGTTCATTGTTGATTCCTTGAGGTTCTTAGCGATGCGGAAGCAACTTTATCGTCACGAGTAATAAAAGAACGATGATTAACAATTTTAAGCTGTCTGGTACCTAGCACATCACCATAAAAGATACGAAATAAGCATTCCAGTGAACAGGAAAACAAATAGTCGTCTTTTCCCCGGCCAATCTGGGATCATTGCAATGTGAAGCGAAAGTCAATCAGGAGTTAAGAGGATTCAATCCACTCACGATGAAGTAGACGACTGAAGGTTGCGTAGGTCTATGTGCACGTTCGTGTGTGTTAGTTTCTAGTGTTCATATGTAAATGACAGTTGTGTCAATGGGGGAACGTTATTCGAAAGTAACACTAGTTGACTCGAATTTAATCATTCTTATTACCAGTAGTTGCATTGCAAAATTTGACATTATCACGGCAGGAGGTAGGTGATGACTGTCATAAATGTTCGCTAATGGAGGACGTTTGTCATCCATTCCGAGATTTTGAAAAAAAAAACTGTCTCCGTTTACATATCGCTGCGTACCCGAGATATTTTACTAATTTGGTACTCTGTGTGGATGAATTTATTAACAGATGTCATAAGGGTGATTTCAACTACACAAATTTGACAAAGTTCAATGTTAAGTATTAACGCCTCGCTGTGACTGGTATGACATTACATGATATCCCGGTGATTAAGCATCACCACAACTGCTAAGGTAATTAATCGTCATGGTGTATATCATGAGTCTTAAAATCACACGATCGTTATGAAATTTACACCGCTTCACGGCTCGTCGGCATTTTCTCCCGTCCGTAGTTAAGTTGTATGTTACTAAGTTGCCTAGGCAAGGACGTTATTCCATTCCATTCCCGGCCACTGTTACTAGATGAATCTGATTAAATATCGCTTCACGAATCACTATTGTCCTCAAAGCCGAGCGTCCTTCGGTTAACGCCACTGCGGGAAATCGGTTGTCGAATACGGTGAAGTGACGATCTCGTGTACCTAGTGTCAAAATGCGGCCGGGGTGGATTCTTCAATGGGGCTAATGCGGTAAAGATTTTCACCAAATTTGCAGAAAGTTGAAATGCTAAAAGGACGGACAGGTAGGCACATGCGGCAACCTTTTTCGTCAGAAATGCACTTGTAGGAAGAGTCGCCTTAATGAAAACGTTATGCAATCATCTCATAAATGATTATACCGGCCGCTAATTTTAAAGATTTCTCTTTCACGTCAAACTTCGACCTCTTTTCCCTAGATTTCATTTCCCTAATCCCGCAAAGAAATAAACAACATTAACGTATGTCCTTCCATCCCTTGTGTATCAACGTAATAAAATTAGCGGGTAAGTTGGGACTGGGACCATTTAACTTTTGCCTAGAGAAACATTTTCTGTTCTGTGGCGTGACAAGACAAGTAAAGATTTCTGGAAAGGTTAATTTCGTTCAAAAGAAGGGGAATGAGTCGTGTCCCGCGGAAGGGACCCCGGTTCAAAACTATAACAAGAATCGGTCATTTGGAGGCATGGTGATCAAAGAACTGGTCTACTTGTCACGTCTGTCTCGATGCATTTGTAATCAATTGCTGATAAATCGTTGCAGTATCGCAAAAAAAAAATTGCGGAAAAGGATGAAAAATCACTCAATCGACTTTAAAATACTTGGGGGATTCGTTCAGAGGAGGTTTATCAACATTGTTTCAGCGAGATGGCGATTTTCCAAGAAGGAAACCCGATGCCCATTACATAAATTGTTATTTGTGCGAATGATGCTGATTCCATATGCTGTTAACGACGATGCATTCCGTAGAAATAGTTTCTGGGAATTGATTGATTGGATAGAATTAGCACAATGGAAAATCCACGGAAGCGCTCACTGCCCGCCATTTTGTTTTATTGCGACGCCTGCTCGTCACGACTTGGTGAATGTACAAGGAACGCTGTTGCCCAGCTGCGTTCTATGCTTGCGAGGTTTCCACAGAAATTTCTTCCTCGTGCGGAATGCCACGTGGGTCATTGCGACAGCCCTTTTCTGGTTAACGTAGAAACTTGGGGCGAGGACGGGTCGCATTACCTGCCTCCTCGCGTTGAACCCCCGAGGAGTTTTACGACGTAGCGGATGGGACGGGAGGTTAAGCGGAATTAGCCTTCGCGGAAAAACGGCCGCGTGGGAAGGGCATGTGGGGACCTGTCATTTACTGCCCCTGGAAGTGAAGCAGGAGCAACGTGACCACAAGCGTACCAGTTTCGGAGGGAGACGGACGCCGTGAATCCATATTATTTTTGACGGAGGGAGACATGTAAGTCAAGGCTTACGTCTGAGAAACGAGCATAGCAGGTCAGTGGTTTGAAAAGTACTGGGTGAAAGGGAAGTAATCATGGGAATATAATATTTTTTCCTTAATATCTCGACGGTCATTTTCATCAAATGCAGACGCATAGCAGTAGAAAATATATTTGAATAGGAGGTAAGAAATTCGTCCATCTTTTATTGTCATAAGTTTCTCCTTTACATTTACTCTATTTTTTCGTGAACCGCGCGCGTGCACACCAAGTAAGTAGTTGGTGAATCGGAGGAAAGCGTGGGACTCTAATTTCCCAGGTTTTTACGTTTATTTATGTACGTCCTTTGCGGCCGAGTATTGACGATTGCCCATCGCAGTCGGGTATTTGAAAACTGAAGAT
>NW_027286383.1:0-28057 GCF_022747635.1 Hetaerina americana
TTTAGAGAAAACACGCATTTTTTCGAAAATATTAAGATTGATATAAAGCTAGCAGTTTTCAGTGTACTCGCCACAAAACATACGTGTTTTGAAAATTACCCATATTTCGCGATTGAAATTTCAAGGAATACCGATAAAAGTAGTTTGTAACTCTTGAAAGGAGAATATCTAGGGTAAAATAACGATTGCATCGAAATCACAAAAAGTAAATAAAGACGAGCAGTTGTCCGTTTAAATACCACATAAATTACGTGTTTAAATTAAAACTACATATTTTGCGGTGTAGAAATCAACATATGATGAAAAAATGATTTTAAATTTAACTATATCACCGAAAACACGGGAAAAAATTAAACGAGTAGTTTTATTTGGAAATGCCAGAAAAATACTTGATTACATTAAAAAAACGTATTTTTCCAAAACCAACGAATTATTAAAAAAGAAGGTTGAGAAATTTGGAAGGAAATAATTGAGAGAAAATTTACGAAATCACCAAAAACACAAAAAATACATAAAATCGGGGAGTTCTCCCTGGAAATCCCACATCAAATACTAGTTTAAATTATAACGATATAATTTGCGATGTAAAAGACAACGAATAAGGAAAAAATGAGTTAAAATAACTTGAATTGAAAAAATGTTAAGAAAATACGTGAATGCATGAAAAATGCGATGATTGAATAAAAACTAGCAGTTTTCAGTGGACTCGCCCCAAAACATTCGCGTTTCAAATAATCCGACCAACATTCCGATTGAAAAATCAACGAATTTTGAATAAAGTAGTCTGGAAATACTACATTAAATACGTGCTTAAATAAGACAACATAGTTTGCGATGGAGAAATCAACGAATGATGAAAGAAAAGATGTCATCGAAAAAAGGAAAATAAATAAAAACGAGCTGTTTTCTGTGAAAACTCCACTTTAAATACTTGTTTAAATTAAAACGACATTTTTAGCGAAGGAGATATAAACGAAAAAGTAGTTTGATTATCTTAACTTGAAGAAATTTAGAGAAAGTTCGCGTTTTCATCCAAAATACGATCATTGGATAAAAACTGGTCGTTTTCAGTGGACACGCCCAAAAACATGCGCGTGGAAAATCATAACACCAATGTTTGCGGGTAAAAAACTAACGAATTTTGAAAAATGTAGTTTGAAAACCTTGGAAGGTAATTATTTAGAGAAAATTTACGATTACAGCAAAAACACATAAAATACTTTAAAACGAGAAGTTATCTCTGGAAATACCACATCAAATACTAGTTTAAATTATAACGATAAATTTGTGATTTAAAAGACAACGAAAAGAAGATAAAGTAAACACTTGCAGTTTTCAGTGGAATGGAACAAAACGTACGCGTTGAAAATAATAAAAACTTTTTTTCGATCGAAAAATCAACGAATTAAAAAAAATACGCGATTTCTTCGAAAATACGTAGATTGAATAAAAACGAGCAGTTTTCTGTGGAAATACCACATAAAACCCGTGTTCAAATTAACGAACATATTTTCGATACATAAATCAACGAATGATGAAGAATGGCGCTTCAAACAATGAAATTGAAAAAAGTTAAAGAAAATACGAGATTACATTGAAAATACGAAGATTGAATGAGAATTAGTTGTTCTCAGTGAACTCGCCACAAAACATGCGCGCTTAAAATCAAAACACAAATTTCTGCTATTAAAAATTCAACGAATATTGAAAAAAGTAGTTCGATATACTTGAAAGGAAAATATTGAGAGATTATTAACGATCACATCGAAAACACGAAAATTAAATGTAAACGAGCTGTTATCAGTGGAAATACCGATTTTAATGCGTGTTAAAATTAAAACGACATACTCTGCGTTGAGAAAATACGTGAATGCATAAAAAATACGATGATTGAATAAAAACTACCAGTTTTCAGTGTACTCGCCTCAAAACATACGTGTTTAAATAATTAACCATATTTTGCGATTGAAAATTTAACGAATTTTGAAAAAAATAATTCGAAATATTTAAAAGGAAAATATTGAGAGAAAATTACCGATTTCATCAAAAACACGAAAATTAAATAAAAAGAGCTGTTCTCTGTGGTAATACCAATTTAAAATGGATGTTAAAATTCAAACGATATATTTTGCGGTGGAGAAATCAACGAATGATGAAAATTTGGGTTTGAAATTTAACGATATCTTCAAAAACACGGAAAATAATTAAACGAGTTGTTTTAAAGGGAAAAACCGTTGATACGTGTTTACATTCAATATAACGTATTTTTCGATGGAGAAACTAACAAATCATGAAAAAAGGGCTTTAAAACTAAACGATTTCATTGAAAACACGAAAAAAAGATAAAAACGAGCACTTTAATGTGGAAACTGCACTTCAAAAGTTGGTTTAAATTAAAACGACATTTTTAGCGTTGAAGAAATAGAGGAAAAAGGAGTTTCATTTGCCTAAATTGAAGAAATTTAGAGAGTGTACGCGTTTTAATCGAAAATACGATTATTAAATGAAAACTAGCCGTTTTCAGTGGACATGCCGCAAAACATGCGCGTGTAAAATCATAACACCGATATTTGCGGTTAAAAAACCAACGAATTTTGAAAAAATGTAATTTGAAAAACTTGGAGGGAAATTATTTAGAGAAAATTTACGATTTCAGCAAAAACACAAAAAATACTCAAAAACGAGAAGTTATCTCTGGAAATACCACATGAAATACTAGTTTAAATTATAACGATAAATTTGTGATTTAAAAGTCTACGAAAAGAAGATAAAGTAAACACTTGCAGTTTTTAGTGGAATGGCAACAAAACGTACGCGTTGATAATAATAAAAACTTTTTTTCGATCGAAAAATCAACGAATTAAAAAAAAATACGCGATTTCATCGAAAATACGTAGATTGAATAAAAACGAGTAGTTTTCTGTGGAAATACCACATAAAACCCGTGTTCAAATTAACGAACATATTTTCGATAGATAAATCAACGAATGATGAAGAATAGCGCTTCAAACAATGAAATTGAAAAAAGTTAAAGAAAATACGAGATTACATTGAAAATACGAAGATTGAATGAGAACTAGCTGTTCTCAGTAAACTCGCCACAAAACATGCGCTTTAAAATCAAAACACAAATTTCTGCTATTAAAAATTCAACGAATTTTGAAAAAAGTAGTTCGATATACTTGAAAGGAAAATATTGAGAGAAAATTAACGATCACATAAAAAACACGAAAATTTAAAAAACCGAACAGTTTTCTGTGGAAGTACCAATTTAAATGCGTGTTAAAATTAAAACGACATACTCCGCGAAAAAGAAATCATCGAATAATGAAAAAAGGTGTTTGAAACTCTTGAAAGGAAATTATCGAGGATAAATAACGATTGCATCGAAAACACGAAAAGTAAATAAAAACGAGCAGTTTTCCGTTTGAATGCCACATAAATTACGTTTTTAAATTAAAACTTCATATTTTGCGGTGGAGAAATCAAGCAATTATGAAAGAAGGGGTTTGAAATTTAACGATATCATCGAAAACACAGAAAAAAATTAAACGAGTTGATTTATTTGGAAATACCACAACACAAGTGTTTACATTAAAATATCGTACTTTTCGATGGAGAAATTAACAAATCATGAAAAAAGGAGTGTAAAATTTAACGATTTCATTGAAAACACGGAAAATAGATATAAACGAGCTCATTTCTGTTGAAACTCAACTGCAAATACTTGTTTAAATTAAAACGACATTTTAAGCGATGGAGAAATAAACGAAAAAGGAGTTTGGTTTACTTAAATTAAAGAAATTTAGAGAAAGAACGCGATTTCATCCAAAATACGATCATTGGATGAAAACTAGCCGTTTTAAGTGGACACACCGCAAAACATGCGCGTGGAAAATCATAACACAAATGCTTGCGGTTAAAAAACCAACAAATTTTGAATAATGAAGTTTGAAAAACTTGGAAGGAAATAATTGAGAGAAAATTTACCTTTTCAGCTTAAACACAAAGAAATCCATAAAATCGATATAATACCATTTTAAATGCGTGTTAAAATTAAAAGGACATACTCTGCGATAAAGAAATCATCAAATGATGAAAAGAGGTGTTTTACATACTTAAATTAAATATATTTAGAGAAAACACGCATTTCATCGAAAATATTAAGATTGATAAAAAGCTAGCAGTTTTCAGTGTACTCGCCACAAAACATACGTGTTTTGAAAATTAACCCATATTTTGCGATTGAAATTTCAAGGAATACCGAAAAAAGTAGTTTGTAACTCTTGAAAGGAGAATATCTAGGGTAATTATGATGAAAGAAGGGGTTTGAAATTTAACTATATCACCGAAAACACGGAAAAAAATTAAACGAGTAGTTTTATTTGGAAATGCCAGAAAAATACTTGATTACATTAAAAAAACGTATTTTTCCAAAACCAACGAATTATTAAAAAAGAAGGTTGAGAAATTAGGGAGGAAATAATTGAGAGAAAATTTACGAAATCACCAAAAAAACAAAAAATACATAAAATCGAGGAGTTCTCCTTGGAAATCCCACATCAAATACTAGTTAAAATTATAACGATATAATTTGCGATGTAAAAGACAACGAATAAGGAAAAAAAGAGTTAAAATGACTTGAATTGAAAAAATGTTAAAAAATACGTGAATGTGTGAAAAAGGCGATGATTGATTAAAAACTAGCAGTTTTCAGTGCACTCGCCACAAAACATTCGCGTTTCAAATAATCCGGAATTTTGAATAAAGTAGTCTGGAAATACTACATTAAATACGTGTTGAAATAAGACAACATAGTTTGCGATGGAGAAATCAACGAATGATGAAAGAAAAGGTTTTTAATTAAACGATGTCATCGAAAATACGGAAAATAAATAAAAACGAGATGTATTCTGTGAAAACTCCACTTCAAATACTTGCTTAAATTAAAACGACATTTTTAGCGAAGGAGATATAAACGAAAAAGTAGTTTGATTATCTTAACTTGAAGAAATTTAGAGAAAGTTCGCGTTTTCATCCAAAATACGATCATTGGATAAAAACTAGTCGTTTTCAGTGGACACGCCCCAATACATGCGCGTGGAAAATCATAACACCAATAGTTGCGGTTAAAAAACTAACGAATTTTGAAAAATGTAGTTTGAAAAACTTGGAAGGAAATTATATGGAGAAAATTTACGATTTCAGCAAAAACACAAAAAATACTTAAAAACGAGAAGTTATCTCTGGAAATACCACATCAAATACTAGTTTAAATTATAACGATAAATTTGTGATTTAAAAGACAACGAAAAGAAGATAAAGTAAACACTTGCAGTTTTTAGTGGAATGGCAACAAAACGTACGCGTTGATAATAATAAAAACTTTTTTTCGATCGAAAAATAGGGGAATTAAAAAAAATACGAGATTTCTTTGAAAATACTTAGATTGAATAAAAACGAGCAGTTTTCTGTGGAAATACCACATAAAACCCGTGTTCAAATTAACGAACATATTTTCGATAGATAAATCAACGAATGATGAAGAATGGCGCTTCAAACAATGAAATTGAAAAAAGTTAAAGAAAATATGAGATTACATTGAAAATACGAAGATTGAATGAGAACTAGCTGTTCTCAGTGAACTCGCCACAAAACATGCGCGCTTAAAATCAAAACACAAATTTCTGCTATTAAAAATTCAACGAATATTGAAAAAAGTAGTTCGATATACTTGAAAGGAAAATATTGAGAGATTATTAACGATCACATCGAAAACACGAAAATTAAATATAAACGAGCTGTTATCAGTGAAAATACCGATTTTAATGCGTGTTAAAATTAAAACGACATACTCTGCGTTGAGAAAATACGTGAATGCATAAAAAATACGATGATTGAATTAAAACTACCAGTTTTCAGTGTACTCGCCTCAAAACATACGTGTTTAAATAATTAACCATATTTTGCGATTGAAAATTTAACGAATTTTGAAAAAAGTAATTCGAAATACTTAAAAGGAAACAATGGAGAGAAAATTACCGATTTCATCAAAAACACGAAAATTAAATAAAAAGAGCTGTTATCTGTGGTAATACCAATTTAAAATGGATGTTAAAATTAAAACGATATATTTTGCGGTGGAGAAATCAACGAATGATGAAAAAAATTGGTTGAAATTTAACGATATCATCTAAAACACAGAAAATAATTAAACGAGCACTTAAATCTGGAAACTCTACTTCAAAAGTTTGTTTAAATTAAAACGACATTTTTAGCGTTGAAGAAATAGAGGAAAAAGGAGTTTGATTTGCCTAAATTGAAGAAATTTAGAGAGAGTGTACGCGTTTTAATCGAAAATACGATTATTAAATGAAAACTAGCCGTTTTCAGTGGACATGCCGCAAAACATGCGCGTGGAAAATCATAACACCAATGTTTGCGGTTAAAAAACCAACGAATTTTGAAAAAAGTTGATTGAAAATTTTGAAAGGTAATAATTGAGAGAAAATTTACGATTTCACCAAAAAAAACATAAAATTAATCTCTGTGGAAATCCATCATCAAATACTAGTTTAAATTATAAAGATATAATTTGCGATCTAAAAGAAAGAGAATAATGAAAAAAGTCTTTTTAAAACCTTGAATTGAAAAAATGTTCATTGATTATTTCATCGAAAATAAGAAGATAAAGTAAAAACTAGCAGTTTTCAGTGGAATTGACCAAAACATACGCGTTGATAATAATAACAACTGTTTTTCGATTGAAAAATCAAAGGATTAAAAAAAATACGCGATTTAATCGAAAATACGTAGGAAGATGAAATCGAGCAGTTTTCTGTGGAAATACCGCATAAAACAAGTGTTCAAATTAACGGACATATTTTCGATAGATAAATCAACGAATGATGAAGAAAGGCGCTTGAATCAATGAAATTGAAAAAAGTTAGGTAAAATAAAATTTTTACATCAAAAATACGAAGATTGAAAAAGAACTTACATTTCTCAGTGAACTCGACACAAAACATGCGCGCTTAAAATCATCACACCAATTTCTGCGATTTGTTTTGTTGTGTTTTGAAAATTACCCATATTTTGCGATTGAAATTTCAAGGAATACCGAAAAAAGTAGTTTGTAACTCTTGAAAGGAGAATATCTAGGGTAATAATGATGAAAGAAGGGGTTTGAAATTTAACGATATCATCGAAAACACAGAAAAAAAATTAAACGAGTTGATTTATTTGGAAATACCACAACACAAGTGTTTACATTAAAATATCGTATTTTTCGATGGAGAAATTAACAAATCATGAAAAAAGGAGTGTAAAATTTAACGATTTCATTGAAAACACGGAAAATAGATATAAACGAGCTCATTTCTGTTGAAACTCAACTGCAAATACTTGTTTAAATTAAAACGACATTTTAAGCGATGGATAAATAAACGAAAAAGGAGTTTGGTTTACTTAAATTAAAGAAATTTAGAGAAAGAACGCGATTTCATCCAAAATACGATCATTGGATGAAAACCAGCCGTTTTAAGTGGACACACCGCAAAACATGCGCGTGGAAAATCATAACACAAATGCTTGCGGTTAAAAAAACCAACAAATTTTGAATAATGAAGTTTGAAAAACTTGGAAGGAAATAATTGAGAGAAAAATTTACCTTTTCAGCTTAAACACAAAGAAATCCATAAAATCGAGGAAATACCATTTTAAATGCGTGTTATAATTAAAAGGACATACTCTGCGATGAAGAAATCATCAAATGATGAAAAGAGGTGTTTTAATTACTTAAATTAAATATATTTAGAGAAAACACACGCATTTCATCGAAAATATTAAGATTGATAAAAAGCTAGCAGTTTTCAGTGTACTCGCCACAAAACATACGTGTTTTGAAAATTACCCATATTTTGCGATTGAAATTTCAAGGAATACTGAAAAAAGTAGTTTGTAACTCTTGAAAGGAGAATATCTAGGGTAAAATAACGATTGCATCGAAATCACAAAAAAGTAAATGAAGACGAGCAGTTGTCCGTTTAAATACCACATAAATTACGTGTTTAAATTAAAACTACATATTTTGCGGTGGAGAAATCAACATATGATGAAAAAATGAGTTTGACATTTAACTATATCATCGAAAACACGGAAAAATATTAAACGAGTAGTTTTATTTGGAACAACCAGAAAAATACTTGATTACATTAAAAAAACGTAGCTTTCCAAAACAACGAATTATTAAAAAAGAAGGTTGAGAAATTTGGAAGGAAATAATTGAGAGAAAATTTACGAAATCACCAAAAACACAAAAAATACCAAAAATCGAGGAGTTCTCCCTGGAAATCCCACATCAAATACTAGTTTAAAATTATAACGATATAATTTGCAATGTAATCGACAACGAATAAGGAAAAAAAGAGTTAAAATGACTTGAATTGAAAAAATGTTAAGAAAATACGTGAATGCGTGAAAAAGGCGATGATTGATTAAAAACTAGCAGTTTTCAGTGCACTCGCGCCACAAAACATTCGCGTTTCAAATAAGCCGACCTACATTCCGATTGAAAAATCAACGAATTTTGAATAAAGTAGTCTGGAAATACTACATTAAATACGTGTTGAAATAAGACAACATAGTTTGAGATGGAGAAATCAACGAATGATGAAAGAAAAGGTTTTTAATTAAACGATGTCATCGAAAATACGGAAAATAAATAAAAACGAGATGTTTTCTGTGAAAACTCCACTTCAAATACTTGTTTAAATTAAAACGACATTTTTAGCGAAGGAGATATAAACGAAAAAGTAGTTTGATTATCTTAACTTGAAGAAATTAAGAGAAAGTTCGCGTTTTCATCCAAAATACGATCATTGGATAAAAACTAATCGTTTTCAGTGGACACGCCCAAAAACATGCGCGTGGAAAATCATAACACCAATGTTTGCGGTTAAAAAACTAACGAATTTTGAAAAATGTTGTTTGAAAAACTTGGAAGGAAATTATATAGAGAAAATTTACGATTTCAGCAAAAACAAAAAAAATACTTAAAAACGAGAAGTTATCTCTGAAAATACCACATCAAATACTAGTTTAAATTATAACGATAAATTTGTGATTTAAAAGACAACGAAAAGAAGATAAAGTAAACACTTGCAGTTTTTAGTGGAATGGCAACAAAACGTACGCGTTGATAATAATAAAAAACTTTTTTCGATCGAAAAATCAACGAATTAAAAAAAAAATACGAGATTTCTTTGAAAATACGTAGATTGAATAAAAACGAGCAGTTTTCTGTGGAAATACCACATAAAACCCGTGTTCAAATTAACGAACATATTTTCGATAGATAAATCAACGAATGATGAAGAATGGCGCTTCAAACAATGAAATTGAAAAAAGTTAAAGAAAATACGAGATTACATTGAAAATACGAAGATTGAATGAGAACTAGCTGTTCTCAGTGAACTCGCCACAAAAACATGCGCGCTTAAAATCAAAACACAAATTTCTGCTATTAAAAATTCAACGAATATTGGAGAAAGTAGTTAGATTTACTTTAAAGGAAACTATTGAGAGATTATTAACGATCACATCGAAAACACGAAAATTAAATATAAACGAGCTGTTATCAGTGGAAATACCGATTTTAATGCGTTTTAAAATTAAAACTACATACTCTGCGTTGAGAAAATACGTGAATGCATAAAAAATACGATGATTGAATAAAAACTACCAGTTTTCAGTGTACTCGCCTCAAAACATACGTGTTTAAATAATTAACCATATTTTGCGATTGAAAATTTAACGAATTTTGAAAAAAGTAATTCGAAATACTTAAAAGGAAAATATTGAGAGAAAATTACCGATTTCATCAAAAACACGAAAATTAAATAAAAAGAGCTGTTCTCTGTGATAATACCAATTTAAAAATGCGTGTTAAAATTAAAACGATATATTTTGCGGTGGAGAAATCAACGAATGATGAAAAAATGGGTTTGAAATTTAACGATATCATCAAAAACACGGAAAATAATTAAACGAGTTGTTTTATGTGGAAAAACCGTTGATACGTGTTTACATTCAATATAACGTATTTTTCGATGGAGAAACTAACAAATCATGAAAAAAGGGCTTTAAAACTTAACGATTTCATTGAAAACACGAAAAAAAGATAACACGAGCACTTTAATGTGGAAACTCTACTTCAAAAGTTTGTTTAAATTAAAAACGACATTTTTAGCGTTGAAGAAATAGAGGAAAAAGGAGTTTGATTTGCCTAAATTGAAGAAATTTAGAGAGTGTACGCGTTTTAATCGAAAATACGATTATTAAATGAAAACTAGCCGTTTTCAGTGGACATGCCGCAAAAACATGCGCGTGGAAAATCATAACACCAATGTTTGCGGTTAAAAAACCAACGAATTTTGAAAAAAAGTTGATTGAAAATTTTGAAAGGTAATAATTGAGAGAAAATTTACGATTTCACCAAAAAAAACATAAAAACAATCTCTGTGGAAATCCATCATCAAATACTAGTTTAAATTATAAAGATATAATTTGCGATCTAAAAGAAAGAGAATAATGAAAAACACCTTTTTAAAAACCTTGAATTGAAAAAATGTTCATTGATTATTTCATCGAAAATAAGAAGATAAAGTAAAAACTAGCAGTTTTCAGTTGAATTGACCAAAACATACGCGTTGATAATAATAACAACTGTTTTTCGATTGAAAAATCAAAGGATTAAAAAAAATACGCGATTTAATGGAAAATACGTAGGAAGATGAAATCGAGCAGTTTTCTGTGGAAATACCGCATAAAACAAGTGTTCAAATTAACGGACATATTTTCGATAGATAAATCAACGAATGATGAAGAAAGGCCCTTGAATCAATGAAATTGAAAAAAGTTAGGTAAAATAAAATTTTTTACATCAAAAATACGAAGATTGAAAAAGAACTTACATTTCTCAGTGAACTCGACACAAAACATGCGCGCTTAAAATCATCACACCAATTTCTGCGATTGAAAATTCAACGAATTTTAAAAAAAAAGTAGTTCGATATACTTGAAAGGAAAATATTGAGAGAAAATTAACGATCACATAAAAAACACGAAAATTTAAAAAACCGAACAGTTTTCTGTGGAAGTAGTACCAACTTAAATGCGTGTTAAAATTAAAACGACATTCCTCGCGAAAAAGATATCATCGAATAATGAAAAAAGGTGTTTGAAACTCTTGAAAGGAAATTATCGAGGATAAATAACGATTGCATCGAAAACACGAAAAGTAAATAAAAACGAGCAGTTTTCCGTTTGAATGCCACATAAATTACGTTTTTAAATTAAAACTTCATATTTTGCGGTGGAGAATCAAGCAATTATGAAAGAAGGGGTTTGAAATTTAACGATATCATCGAAAACACAGAAAAAAATTAAACGAGTTTATTTATTTGGAAATACCACAACACAAGTGTTTACATTAAAATATCGTGTTTTTCGATGGAGAAATTAACAAATCATGAAAAAAGGAGTGTAAAATTTAACGATTTTATTGAAAACACGGAAAATAGATATAAACGAGCTCATTTCTGTTGAAACTCAACTGCAAATACTTGTTTAAATTAAAACGACATTTTAAGCGATGGAGAAATAAACGAAAAAGGAGTTTGGTTTACTTAAATTAAAGAAATTTAGAGAAAGAACGCGATTTCATCCAAAATACGATCATTGGATGAAAACTAGCCGTTTTAAGTGGACACACCGCAAAACATGCGCGTGGAAAATCATAACACAAATGCTTGCGGTTAAAAAACCAACAAATTTTGAATAATGAAGTTTGAAAAACTTGGAAGGAAATAATTGAGAGAAAATTTACCTTTTCAGCTCAAACACAAAGAAATCCATAAAATCGATATAATACCATTTTAAATGCGTGTTAAAATTAAAAGGACATACTCTGCGATGAAGAAATCATCAAATGATGAAAAGAGATGTTTTACATACTTAAATTAAATATATTTAGAGAAAACACGCATTTCATCGAAAATATTAAGATTGATAAAAAGCTAGCAGTTTTCAGTGTACTCGCCACAAAACATACGTGTTTTGAAAATTACCCATATTTTGCGATTGAAATTTCAAGGAATACCGAAAAAAGTAGTTTGTAACTCTTGAAAGGAGAATATCTAGGGTAATAATGATGAAAGAAGGGGTTTGAAATTTAACGATATCATCGAAAACACAGAAAAAAATTAAACGAGTTGATTTATTTGGAAATACCACAACACAAGTGTTTACATTAAAATATCGTATTTTTCGATGGAGAAATTAACAAATCATGAAAAAAGGAGTGTAAAATTTAACGATTTCATTGAAAACACGGAAAATAGATATAAACGAGCTCATTTCTTATGAAACTCAACTGCAAATACTTGTTTAAATTAAAACGACATTTTAAGCGATGGAGAAATAAACGAAAAAGGAGTTTGGTTTACTTAAATTAAAGAAATTTAGAGAAAGAACGCGATTTCATCCAAAATACGATCATTGGATGAAAACCAGCCGTTTTAAGTGGACACACCGCAAAACATGCGCGTGGAAAATCTTAACACAAATGCTTGCGGTTAAAAAACCAACAAATTTTGAATAATGAAGTTTGAAAAACTTTGAAGGAAATAATTGAGAGAAAATTTACCTTTTCAGCTTAAACACAAAGAAATCCATAAAATCGAGGAAAAATTATTTTAAATGCGTGTTATAATTAAAAGGACATACTCTGCGATGAAGAAATCATCAAATGATGAAAAGAGGTGTTTTAATTACTTAAATTAAATATATTTAGAGAAAACACGCATTTCATCGAAAATATTAAGATTGATAAAAAGCTAGCAGTTTTCAGTGTACTCGCCACAAAACATACGTGTTTTGAAAATTACCCATATTTTGCGATTGAAATTTCAAGGAATACTGAAAAAAGTAGTTTGTAACTCTTGAAAGGAGAATATCTAGGGTAAAATAACGATTGCATCGAAATCACAAAAAAGTAAATGAAGACGAGCAGTTGTCCGTTTAAATACCACATAAATTACGTGTTTAAATTAAAACTACATTATTTGCGGTGGAGAAATCAACATATGATGAAAAAATGAGTTTGACATTTAACTATATCATCGAAAACACGGAAAAATATTAAACGAGTAGTTTTATTTGGAACAACCAGAAAAATACTTGATAACATTAAAAAAACGTAGCTTTCCAAAACAACGAATTATTAAAAAAGAAGGTTGAGAAATTTGGAAGGAAATAATTGAGAGAAAATTTACGAAATCACCAAAAACACAAAAAATACCAAAAATCGAGGAGTTCTCCCTGGAAATCCCACATCAAATACTAGTTTAAATTATAACGATATAATTTGCGATGTAATCGACAACGAATAAGGAAAAAAAGAGTTAAAATGACTTGAATTGAAAAAATGTTAAGAAAATACGTGAATGCGTGAAAAAGGCGATGATTGATTAAAAACTAGCAGTTTTCAGTGCACTCGCCACAAAACATTCGCGTTTCAAATAAGCCGACCTACATTCCGATTGAAAAATCAACGAATTTTGAATAAAGTATTCTGGAAATACTACATTAAATACGTGTTGAAATAAGACAACATAGTTTGAGATGGAGAAATCAACGAATGATGAAAGAAAAGGTTTTTAATTAAACGATGTCATCGAAAATACGGAAAATAAATAAAAACGAGATGTTTTCTGTGAAAACTCCACTTCAAATACTTGTTTAAATTAAAACGACATTTTTAGCGAAGGAGATATAAACGAAAAAGTAGTTTGATTATCTTAACTTGAAGAAATTAAGAGAAAGTTCGCGTTTTCATCCAAAATACGATCATTGGATAAAAACTAGTCGTGTTCAGTGGACACGCCCAAAAACATGCGCGTGGAAAATCATAACACCAATGTTTGCGGTTAAAAAACTAACGAATTTTGAAAAATGTAGTTTGAAAAACTTGGAAGGAAATTATATGGAGAAAATTTACGATTTCAGCAAAAACAAAAAATACTTAATAACGAGAAGTTATCTCTGGAAATACCACATCAAATACTAGTTTAAATTATAACGATAAATTTGTGATTTAAAAGACAACGAAAAGAAGATAAAGTAAACACTTGCAGTTTTTAGTGGAATGGCAACAAAACGTACGCGTTGATAATAATAAAAACTTTTTTTCGATCGAAAAATCAAAGAATTAAAAAAAAATGCGCGATTTCTTCGAAAATACGTAGATTGAATAAAAACGAGCAGTTTTCTGTGGAAATGCCACAAAAAACCCGTGTTCAAATTAACGAACATATTTTCGATAGATAAATCAACGAATGATGAAGAATGGCGCTTCAAACAATGAAATTGAAAAAAGTTAAAGAAAATACGAGATTACATTGAAAATACGAAGATTGAATGAGAACTAGCTGTTCTCAGTGAACTCGCCACAAAACATGCGCGCTTAAAATCAAAACACAAATTTCTGCTATTAAAAATTCAACGAATATTGGAGAAAGTAGTTAGATTTACTTGAAAGGAAACTATTGAGAGATTATTAACGATCACATCGAAAACACGAAAATTAAATATAAACGAGCTGTTATCAGTGGAAATACCGATTTTAATGCGTTTTAAAATTAAAACGACATACTCTGCGTTGAGAAAATACGTGAATGCATAAAAAATACGATGATTGAATAAAAACTACCAGTTTTCAGTGTACTCGCCTCAAAACATACATGTTTAAATAATTAACCATATTTTGCGATTGAAAATTTAACGAATTTTGAAAAAAGTAATTCGAAATACTTAAAAGGAAACAATTGAGAGAAAATTACCGATTTCATCAAAAACACGAAAATTAAAAAAAAGAGCTATTCTCTGTGGTAATACCAATTTAAAATGGATGTTAAAATTAAAACGATATATTTTGCGGTGGAGAAATCAAGGAATGATGAAAGAAGGGGTTTAAAATTTAACGATATCATCGAAAACACAGAAAAAAATTAAACGAGTTGATTTATTTGGAAATACCACAACACAAGTGTTTACATTAAAATATCGTACTTTTCGCTGGAGAAATTAACAAATCATGAAAAAAGGAGTGTAAAATTTAACGATTTCATTGAAAACACGGAAAATAGATATAAACGAGCTCATTTCTGTTGAAACTCAACTGCAAATACTTGTTTAAATTAAAACGACATTTTAAGCGATGGATAAATAAACGAAAAAGGAGTTTGGTTTACTTAAATTAAAGAAATTTAGAGAAAGAACGCGATTTCATCCAAAATACGATCATTGGATGAAAACTAGCCGTTTTAAGTGGACACACCGCAAAACATGCGCGTGGAAAATCATAACACAAATGCTTGCGGTTAAAAAACCAACAAATTTTGAATAAAGAAGTTTAAAAAACTTGGAAGGAAATAATTGAGAGAAAATTTACCTTTTCTGCTTAAACACAAAGAAATCCATAAAATTGAGGAAATACCATTTTAAATGCGATTTAAAATTAAAAGGACATACTCTGCGATGAAGAAATCATCAAATGATGAAAAGAGGTGTTTAATTTACTTAAAATAAATATATTTAGAGAAAACACGCATTTATTCGAAAATATTAAGATTGATAAAAAGCTAGCAGTTTTCAGTGTACTCGCCACAAAACATACGTGTTTTGAATATTACCCATATTTTGCGATTGAAATTTCAAGGAATACCGAAAAAAGTAGTTTGTAACTCTTGAAAGGAGAATATCTAGGGTAAAATAATGATTGCATCTAAATCACAAAAAGTAAATAAAGACGTGAAGTTGTCCGTTTAAATACCACATAAATTACGTGTTTAAATTAAAACTACATATTTTGCGGTGGATAAATCAACATATGATGAAAAAATGAGTTTTAAATTTAACTATATTATCGAAAACACGGAAAAAAATTAAACGAGTAGTTTTATTTGGAAATGCCAGAAAAATACTTGATTACATTAAAAAAACGTATTTTTCCAAAACCAAGGAATTATTAAAAATGAAGGTTGAGAAATTTGGGAGGTATTAATTAAGAGAAAATTTACGAAATCACCAAAAACACAAAAAATACATAAAATCGAGGAGTTCTCCCTGGAAATCCCACATCAAATACTAGTTTAAATTATAACGATATAATTTGCGATGTAAAAGACAACGAATAAGGAAAAAAAGAGTTAAAATGATTTGAATTGAAAAAATGTTTAGAAAATACGTGAATGCATGAAAAATGCGATGATTGAATAAAAACTAGCAGTTTTCAGTGGACTCGCCCCAAAACATTCGCGTTTCAAATAATCCGACCAACATTCCGATTGAAACATCAACGAATTTTGAATAAAGTATTCTGGAAATACTACATTAAATACGTGTTGAAATAAGACAACATAGTTTGCGATGGAGAAATCAACGAATGATGAAAGAAAAGGTTAGATGTCATCGAAAATACGGAAAATAAATAAAAACGAGCTGTTTTCTGTGAAAACTCCACTTCAAATACTTGTTTAAATTAAAACGACATTTTTAGCGAAGGAGATATAAACGAAAAAGTAGTTTGATTATCTTAACTTGAAGAAATTTAGAGAAAGTTCGCGTTTTCATCCAAAATACGATCATTGGATGAAAACTAGTCGTTTTCAGTGGACACGCCCCAAAACATGCGCGTGGAAAATCATAACACCAATGTTTGCGGTTAAAAAACTAACGAATTTTGAAAAATGTAATTTGAAAAACTTGGAAGGAAATTATATAGAGAAAATTTACGAATTCAGCAAAAACACAAAAAATGCTTAAAAACGAGAAGTTATCTCTGGAAATACCACATCAAATACTAGTTTAAATTATAACGATAAATTTGTGATTTAAAAGACAACGAAAAGAAGATAAAGTAAACACTTGCAGTTTTTATTTGAATGGCCACAAAACGTACGCGTTGATAATAATAAAAACTTTTTTTCGATCGAAAATCAAAGAATTAAAAAAAAATACGAGATTTCTTCGAAAATACGTAGATTGAATAAAAACGAGCAGTTTTCTGTGGAAATACCACATAAAACCCGTGTTCAAATTAACGAACATATTTTCGATAGATAAATCAACGAATGATGAAGAATGGCGCTCAAACAATGAAATTGAAAAAAGTTAAAGAAAATACGAGATTACATTGAAAATACGAAGATTGAATGAGAACTAGCTGTTCTCAGTGAACTCGCCACAAAACATGCGCGCTTAAAATCAAAACACAAATTTTTGCTATTAAAAATTTAACGAATTTTGAAAAAAGTAGTTTGATATACTTGAAAGGAAAATATTGAGAGATTATTAACGATCACATCAAAAACACGAAAATTAAATAAAAAGAGCTGTCTCTGTGGTAATACCAATTTAAAATGGATGTTAAAATTCAAACGATATATTTTGCGGTGGAGAAATCAACGAATGATGAAAAAATGGGTTTGAAATTTAACGATATCATCAAAAACACGGAAAATAATTAAACGAGTTGTTTTACGTGGAAAAACCATTGATACGTGTTTACATTCAATATAACGTATTTTTCGATGGAGAAACTAACAAATCATGAAAAAAGGGCTTTAAAACTTAACGATTTCATTGAAAACACGGAAAAAAGATAAAAACGAGCACTTTTATGTGGAAACTACACTTCAAAAACTTTTTTATATTAAAACGACATTTTAGCGTTGAAGAAATAGAGGAAAAAGGAGTTTGATTTACCTAAATTGAAGAAATTTAGAGAGAGTACGCGTGTTAATCGAAAATACGATTATTAAAAGAAAACTAGCCGTTTTCAGTGGACATGCCACAAAACATGCGCGTGGAAAATCATAACACCAATAGTTGCCGGTAAAAAACCAACGAATTCTGAAAAAGTTGTTTGAAAAACTTGTAGGAAAATAATTAAGAGAAAATTTACGATTTTACCAAAAAACACAAAAAAAACATAAAAACAATCTCTGTGGAAATCCATCATCAATTACTAGTTTAAATTATAAAGATATAATTTGCGATCTAAAAGAAAAAGAATAATGAAAAATGTCTTTTGAAAACCTTGAATCGAAAAAATGTTTATTGATTAATTTCATCGAAAATAAGAAGATAAAGTAAAAACTAGCAGTTTTCAGTGGAATTGACCAAAACATACGCGTTGATAATAATAACAACTGTTTTTCGATTGAAAAATCAAAGGATTAAAAAAAATACGCGATTTCATCGAAAATACGTAGGAAGATGAAATCGAGCAGTTTTCTGTGGAAATACCGCATAAAACAAGTGTTCAAATTAACGGACATATTTTCGATAGATAAATTAACGAATGATGAAGAAAGGCGCTTGAATCAATGAAATTGAAAAAAGTTAGATAAAATAAAAGATTACATCAATAATACGAAGATTGAAAAAGAACTTACATTTCTCAGTGAACTCGACACAAAACATGCGCGCTTAAAATCATCACACCAATTTCTGCGATTGAAAATTCAACGAAATTTGAAAAAAGTAGTTCGATATACTTGAAAGGAAAATATTGAGAGAAAATTAACGATCACATAAAAAACACGAAAATTTAAAAAACCGAAAGGTTCTCTGTGGAAGCACCAATTTAAATGCGTGTTAAAATTAAAACGACATACTCCGCGAAAAAGAAATCATCGAATGATGAAAAAAGGTGTTTGAAACTCTTGAATGGAAATTATCGAGGAAAAATAACGATTGCATCGAAAACACGAAAAGTAAATAAAAACGAGCAGTTTTCGGTTTGAATGCCACATAAATTACGTTTTTAAAATAAAACTTCATATTTTGCGTTGGAGAAATCAAGGAATGATGAAAGAAGGTGTTTGAAATTTAACGTTATCATCGAAAACACAGAAAAAAATTAAACGAGTTGATTTATTTGGATATACCACAACACAAGTGTTTACATTAAAATATCGTATTTTTCGATGGAGAAATTAACAAATCATGAAAAAAGGAGTGTAAAATTTAACGATTTCATTGAAACACGGAAAATAGATATAAACGAGGTCATTTCTGTTGAAACTCAACTGCAAATACTTGTTTAAATTAAAACGACATTTTAAGCGATGGAGAAATAAACGAAAAAGGAGTTTGGTTTACTTAAATTAAAGAAATTTAGAGAAAGAACGCGATTTCATCCAAAATACGATCATTGGATGAAAACTAGCCGTTTTAAGTGGACACACACCGCAAAACATGCGCGTGGAAAATCATAACACCAATGTTTGCGGTTAAAAAACCAACGAATTTAGAAAAAAGTTGTTTGAAAATTTTGGAAGGAAATAATTGAGAGAAAATTTACGATTTCACCAAAAAAAACATAAAAACAATCTCTGTGGAAATCCATCATCAAATACTAATTTAAATTATAAAGATATAATTTGCGATCTAAAAGAAAAAGAATAATGAAAAACTTCGTTTGAAAACCTTGAATTGAAAAAATGTTTATTGATTAATTTCATCGAAAATAAGAAGATAAAGTAAAAACTAGCAGTTTTCAGTGGAATTGACCAAAACATACGCGTTGATAATAATAACAACTGTTTTTCGATTGAAAAATCAACGGATTAAAAAAAATACGCGATTTCATCGAAAATACGTAGGAAGATGAAATCGAGCAGTTTTCGGTGGAAATACCGCATAATACAAGTGTTCAAATTAACGGACATATTTTCCATAGATAAATCAACGAATGATGAAGAAAGGCGCTTGAATCAATGAAATTGAAAAAACTTAGAGAAAATACAAGATTACATCGAAAATACGAAGATTGAAAAAGAACTAACAGTTCGCAGTGAACTCGCCACAAAACATGCGCGCTTAAAATCATCACACCAATTTCTGCGATTGAAAATTCAACGAATTTAGAAAAAAGTAGTTCGATATACTTGAAAGGAAAATTTTGAGAAAATTAACGTTCACATCGAAAACACGAAATTAAATATAAACGAGCTGTTCTCAGTGGAAATACCAATTTAAATGCGTGTTAAAATTAAAACGACATACTCCGCGAAAAAGAAATCATCGAATGATGGAAAAAGGCGTTTGAAACTCTTGAAAGGAAATTATCGAGGATAAATAACGATTGCATCGAAAACACGAAAAGTAAATAAAAACGAGCAGTTTTCCGTTTGAATGCCACATAAATTACGTTTTTAAATTAAAACTTCATATTTTTCGACGGATTAATGAAGGAATGATGATAAAAGGGGTTTGAAATTTAACGATATCATCGAAAACACGGAAAAAAATTAAACGAGTTTATTTATTTGGAAATACCACAACACAAGTGTTTACATTAAAATATCGTATTTTTCGATGGAGAAATTAACAAATCATGAAAAAAGTAGTGTAAAATTTAACGATTTCATTGAAAACACGGAAATAGATATAAACGAGCTCATTTCTGTTGAAACTCAACTGCAAATACTTGTTTAAATTAAAACGACATTTTAAGCGATGGAGAAATAAACGAAAAAGGAGTTTGGTTTACTTAAATTAAAGAAATTTAGAGAAAGAACGCGATTTCATCCAAAATACGATCATTGGATGAAAACCAGCCGTTTTAAGTGGACACACCGCAAAACATGCGCGTGGAAAATCATAACACAAATGCTTGCGGTTAAAAAACCAACAAATTTTGAATAATGAAGTTTGAAAAACTTGGAAGGAAATAATTGAGAGAAAATTTACCTTTTCAGCTTAAACACAAAGAAATCCATAAAATCGATGAAATACCATTTTAAATGCGTGTTAAAATTAAAAGGACATACTCTGCGATGAAGAAATCATCAAATGATGAAAAGAGGTGTTTTAATTTCTTAAATTAAATATATTTAGAGAAAACACGCATTTCATCGAAAATATTAAGATTGATAAAAAGCTAGCAGTTTTCAGTGTACTCGC
Organism: Hetaerina americana; assembly: GCF_022747635.1. Classification (NCBI taxonomy): domain Eukaryota; kingdom Metazoa; phylum Arthropoda; class Insecta; order Odonata; family Calopterygidae; genus Hetaerina; species Hetaerina americana. The sequence goes on from NW_027286383.1 coordinate 21,034, forward strand.
CACAAAACATACGTATTTTGAAAATTACCCATATTTTGCGATTGAAATTTCAATGAATACCGAAAAAAGTAGTTTGTAACTCTTGAAAGGAGAATATCTAGGGTAAAATAACGATTGCATCGAAATCACAAAAAGTAAATGAAGACGAGCAGTTGTCCGTTTTAATACCACATAAATTAAGTGTTTATATTAAAACTACATATTTTGCGGTGGAGAAATCAACATATGATGAAAAAATTAGTTATAAATTTAACTATATCATCGAAAACACGGAAAAAATTAAACGAGTAGTTTTATTTGGAAATACCAGAAAAATACTTGAATACATTAAAAAAACGTAGTTTTCCAAAACAACGAATTATTAAAAAAGAAGGTTGAGAAACTTGGAAGGAAATAATTGAGAGAAAATTTACGAAATCACCAAAAACACAAAAAATTCATAAAATCGAGGAGTTCTCCCTGGAAATCCCACATCAAATACTAGTTTAATTATAACGATATAATTTGCGATGTAAAAGACAACGAATAAGGAAAAGAAAAGTTTGAATAACTTGAATAGGTAAAATGTTGAGAAAATACGTGAATGCATCAAAAATACAATGATTGAATAAAGACTAGTAGTTTTCAATGGACTCGCCACAAAACGTACGAGTTTCAAATAATCAAACCTACATTCCGATTGAAAAATCAACGAATTTTGAATAAAGTAGTCTGGAAATACTACATTAAATACGTGTTGAAATAAGACAACATAGTTTGCGATTGAGAAATCAACGAATGATGAAAGAAGAAGTTTTAAATTAATCGATGTTATCGAAAACACGGAGAATAAATACAAACGAGCTGTTTTCTGTGAAAACTCCACTTCAAATACTTGTTTAAATTAAAAACGACATTTTGAGCGAAGGAGATATAAACGAAAAAGTAGTTTGATTATCTTAACTTGAAGAAATTTAGAGAAAGTGCGCGTTTTCATCCAAAATACGATCATTGGATAAAAACTAGTCGTTTTCAGTGGACACGCCCCAAAACATGCGCGTGGAAAATCATAACACCAATGTTTGCGGTTAAAAAACTGACGAATTTTAAAAAATGTAGTTTAAAAAACTTGGAAGGAAATTATATAGAGAAAATTTTTTCGATTTCAGCAAAAACACAAAAAATACTCAAAAACGAGAAGTTATCTCTGGAAATACCACATGAAATACTAGTTTAAATTATAACGATAAATTTGTGATTTAAAAGACAACGAAAAGAAGAAAAAGTAAACACTTGCAGTTTTTATTTGAATGGCCACAAAACGTACGCGTTGATAATAATAAAAACTTTTTTTCGATCGAAAAATCAAAGAATTAAAAAAAAATACGAGATTTCATCGAAAATACGTAGATTGAATAAAAACGAGTAGTTTTCTGTGGAAATACCACATAAAACCCGTGTTCAAATTAACGAACATATTTTCGATAGATAAATCAACGAATGATGAAGAATAGCGCTTCAAACAATGAAATTGAAAAAAGTTAAAGAAAATACGAGATTACATTGAAAATACGAAGATTGAATGAGAACTAGCTGTTCTCAGTGAACTCGCCACAAAACATGCGCTTTAAAATCAAAACACAAATTTCTGCTATTAAAAATTCAACGAATATTGAAAAAAGTAGTTCGATATACTTGAAAGGAAGATATTGAGAGATTATTAACGATCACATCGAAAACACGAAAATTAAATATAAACGAGCTGTTATCAGTGGAAATACCGATTTTAATGCGTGTTAAAATTAAAACGACATACTCTGCGTTGAGAAAATACGTGAATGCATAAAAAATACGATGATTGAATAAAAACTACCAGTTTTCAGTGTACTCGCCTCAAAACATACGTGTTTAAATAATTAACCATATTTTGCGATTGAAAATTTAACGAATTTTGAAAAAAGTAATTCGAAATACTTAAAAGGAAACAATTGAGAGAAAATTACCGATTTCATCAAAAACACGAAAATTAAAAAAAAGAGCTATTCTCTGTGGTAATACCAATTTAAAATGGATGTTAAAATTAAAACGATATATTTTGCGGTGGAGAAATCAACGAATGATGAAAAAATTGGTTGAAATTTAACGATATCATCAAAAACACGGAAAATAATTAAACGAGTTGTTTTATGTGGAAAAACCATTGATACGTGTTTACATTCAATATAACGTATTTTTCGATGGAGAAACTAACAAATTATGAAAAAAGGGCTTTAAAACTTAACGATTTCATTGAAAACACGGAAAAAAGATAAAAACGAGCACTTTTATGTGAAAACTACACTTCAAAAACTTGTTTAAATTAAAACGACATTTTTAGCGTTGAAGAAATAGAGAAAAAGGAGTTTGATTTACCTTAATTGAAGAAATTTAGAGAGAGTACGCGTTTTAATCGAAAATACAATTATTAAATGAAAACTAGCCGTTTTCAGTGGACATGCCGCAAAACATGCGCGTGGAAAATCATAACACCAATGTTTGCGGTTAAAAAACCAACGAATTTTGAAAAAAGTTGTTTAAAAATTTTGGAAGGAAATAATTGAGAGAAAATTTACGATTTCACCAAAAAAAACATAAAAACAATCTCTGTGGAAATCCATCATCAAATTCTAGTTTAAATTATAAAGATATAATTTGCGATCTAAAAGAAAAAGAATAATGAAAAACGTCGTTTGAAAACCTTGAATTGAAAAAATGTTAATTGATTAATTTCATCGAAAATAAGAAGATAAAGTAAAAACTAGCAGTTTTCAGTGGAATTGACCAAAACATACGCGTTGATAATAATAACAACTGTTTTTCGATTGAAAAATCAACGGCTTAAAAAAATACGCGATTTCATCGAAAATACGTAGGAAGATGAAATCGAGCAGTTTTCGGTGGAAATACCGCATAATACAAGTGTTCAAATTAACGGACATATTTTCGATAGATTAATCAACGAATGATGAAGAAAGGAGCTTGAATCAATGAAATTGAAAAACTTAGAGAAAATACAAGATTACATCGAAAATACGAGGATTGAAAAAGAACTTACATTTCTCAGTGAACTCGACACAAAACATGCGCGCTTAAAATCATCACACCAATTTCTGCGATTGAAAATTCAACGAATTTTGAAAAAAGTAGTTCGATATACTTGAAAGGAAAATATTGAGAGAAAATTAACGATCACATAAAAAACACGAAAATTTAAAAAACCGAGCTGTTCTCTGTGGAAGTACCAATTTAAATGCGTGTTAAAATTAAAACGACATACTCCGCGAAAAAGAAATCATCGAATGATGAAAAAAGGTGTTTGAAACTCTTGAAAGGAAATTATCGAGGATAAATAACGATTGCATCGAAAACACGAAAAGTAAATAAAAACGAGCAGTTTTCCGTTTGAATGCCACATAAATTACGTTTTTAAATTAAAACTTCATATTTTGCGGTGGAGAAATCAAGGAATGATGAAAGAAGGGGTTTCAAATTTAACGATATCATCGAAAACACGGAAAAAAATAATCGAGTTGATTTATTTGGAAATACCACAACACACGTGTTTACATTAAAATATCGTATTTTTCGATAGAGAAATTAACAAATCATGAATAAAGGACTTTAAAATTTAACGATTTCATGGAAAACACGGAAAATAGATATAAACGAGCTCTTTTCTTTTGAAACTCCACTGCAAATACTTGTTCAAATTAAAACGATATTTTTAGCGATTGAGAAATAAACAAAAAAGGAGTTTTGTTTTCTTAAATTAAAGAAATTTAGAGAAAGAACGCGTTTCATCCAAAATACGATCATTGGATGAAAACTAGCCGTTTTGAGTGAACACACCGAAAAACAAGGGCGTGGCAAATCATAACACAAATGATTGCGGGTAAAAAACCAACGAATTTTGAAAAATGTAGTTTAAAAAACTTGGAAGGAAATAATTGAGAGAAAATTTACGATTTTAGCTATAATAAAAAAAAAATCGATAATAACGAGGAAATACCATTTTAAATGCGTGTTAAAATTAAAAGGACATACTCTGCGATGCAGAAATCATCAAATAATGAAAAGAGGTTTAATAATTACTTTAATTAAATATATTTAGAGAAAATACGCATTTGATCGAAAATGCGAAGATTGATAAAAAGCTAGCAGTTTTTAGTGTACTCGCCACAAAACATACGTGTTTTGAAAATTACCCATATTTTGCGATTAACATTTCAAGGAATACCGAAAAAAGTAATTTTTAACTCTTGAAAGGAGAATATCAAGGGTAAAAAACGATTGCATCGAAATCACAAAAAGTAATTAAGACGAGCAGTTGTCCGTTTAAATACCACATAAATTACGTGTTTAAATTAAAACTACATATTTTGCGGTGGTGAAATTAACATATGATGAAAAAATGAGTTTGAAATTTAACTTTATCATCGAAAACACGGAAAAAAATTAGACGAGTAGTTTTATTTGGAAATACCAGAAAAATACCTGATTACATTAAAAAAACGTATTTTTGCAAAACCAACGAATTTTTAATAAAGTATTTTGAAAAACTTGGAACGAAATAATTGAGAGAAAATTTACCTTTTCAGCTTAAACATAAAGAAATATATAAAATCGAGGAAATACCATTTTAAATGCATGTTAAAATTAAAAGGACATACTCTGAGATGAAGAAATCATCAAATGATGAAAAGAGGTGTTTTAATTACTTAAATTAAATATATTTAGAGAAAATACGCATTTCATCAAAAATACGAAGATTGATAAAAAGCTAGCAGTTTTCAGTGTACTGGCCAAAAAACATACGTGTTTTGAAAATTACCCATATTTTGCGAATGAAATTACAACAAATATTGAAAAAAGTAGTTGGCAACTCTTGAAAGGAAAATATCGAGGGTAAAATAACGATTGCATTGAAAACACGAAAAATAAATAAAGACGAGCAGTTGACCGTTTAAATACCTTATAAGTTACGTGTTTGAATTAAAACGATATATTTTGCGGTGGAGAAATCAACGAATGATGAAAAAATGGGTTTGAAATATAACGATATCATCGAAAACACAGAAAAAAATTAAACGAGTTGTTTTTATTTGGAAAAACCATAAATACGTGTTTACATTCAATATAACGTATTTTTTGATGGAGAAAATAACAAATCATGAAAAAAGGACTTTAAAACTTAACGATTTCATTGGAAACACGGAAAAAAGTATGAAAACGAGCTCTTTTATGTGGAAACTCCATTTTAAATACTTGTTTAAATTAAAACGACATTTTTAGCGTTGGAGAAATAAACGAAAAAGGTGTTTGATTTACTTAAATTGAAGAAATTTAAAGAAAGTACGGGTTTCCATCAAAAATACGATAATTAAATGAAAACTAGCCGTTTTCAGTGGACATGCCGCAAAACATGCGCGTGGAAAATCATAACACCAATGTTTGCGGTTAAAAAACCAACGAATTTTGAAAAAATTTGTTTGATAAACTTGAAAGGTAATATACGAGGGTCATCCGGAAAGTAGTACCCGTTCGTGAAATAAAGACACAAAAGTAAATATTAACAAACATAAAAAATTTTATTTGAAAGAGGATACTTTAAACTACTTCTCAACATAATCTCCAAGCAAATTAAGGCATTTGTCATAACGTGTGACAAGTTTCTGTATTCCTGCTGCATAGTCCTTCGCCGCCAGCTCATTGAGATACGCGAGGGACCCATCTTGCACGAATTTTTGCATAATGCAGATGGTGTTTAACAATTTCATGAACAATTGTTCGAGAAACATTGGGAAAATGCTCACAGATGTCATCAATTGTGACGCGCCGATCGTTCCTCACGAATTCGTCAACTGAGCTCACCAGTTGGTCTGTAATGACAGACGGTCTCCCCGAACGCTCATCGTCGTGTGTGTTCCCCCTCCCCATGTTGAAGTTGCGACACCACCGCCGAACAGACGACTCGTCCATTACATTGTCTCCAATGACCTCCTTTAATTGGCGATGAATATCACATGGGCGAACGTTTCTTGCATTGAGGAATTTAATCACTGCCCTCACTTCACAACTGGCGGCGTTCAAACATACGCGTTGATAATAATAACAACTATTTTTCGATTGGAAAATCAACGGATTAAAAAAAATACGCGATTTCTTCGAAAATACATAGGAAGATGAAAACGAGCAGTTTTCTATGGAAATACCACATAAAAAAGGGGTTCAAATTAACGGACATATTTTCGATAGATAAATCAACGAATGATTTAGAAAGGCGCTTGAATCAATGAAATTGAAAAAAGATAGAGAAAATACAAGATTACATCGAAAATACGAAGATATAAAAATAACTAACAGTTCTCAGTGAACCCGCCACAAAACATGCGCGCTTAAAATCATCACACCAATTTCTGCAATTGAAAATTAAACGAATTTTGGAAAAAGTAGTTCGATATACTTGAAAGGAAAATATTGAGAGAAAATTAACGATCACATAAAAAACACGAAAATAATTAAAAAGAGCTGTTCGCTGTGGAAATACCAATTAAAATACTTGTTAACATTAAAACGACAATCTGCGATGAAGAAATCATCGAATGATTGAACAAGGTGTTTGAATTACTTAAATTAAAAATATTTAGAGAAAATACGCATTTATTCGATAATAGGAAGATTGATAAAAAGCTAGCAGTTTTCAGTGTACTCGCCACAAAACATACGTGTTTAAATAATTACCTATATTTTGCGTTTGAAAATTCAACGAATATCGAAAAAAGTAGTTTGAAAATCTTGAAAGGAAAATATCGAGGGTAAAATAACGATTGCATCGAAAACTCGAAAAATAAATAAAGACCAGCAGTTTTCCGTTTAAATACCATAAAAATTATGTGTTTAAATTAAAACTACATATTTTGCGGTGGAAAAATCTAGGAATGATGAAAAAAGGGGTTTGAAATTTAACAGTATCATCGAAAACACGGAAAAAATTAAACAAGTTGTT
>NW_027286384.1:0-28010 GCF_022747635.1 Hetaerina americana
ATTTGTGTCGAGTGAGATTTTCACCTAGAACCCAAAGGGGGGGGGTATTGGCACTTTTCATGGAAAAATGTGAAAAATTAAATTTTCTAAAAATGAAATAAATGCCTTCTATACACCTCAAACATTCACTCTAAAACAGAAGATTGTTGTTTTTCGCAATATTTTTAGAAATTTCGGCTCTTTTAGTAACATTAACACTTGCGCTGAAGCATCTTTTATGCTCATTTCTTGTCTCTCGGGATTAATTCTGGGTTTTATTTTGTTTATTTGATGAACATGAACAACAATACACACCATGGAAACATTTTTGTTTGATTTGTGTCGAGTGAGATTTTCACCTAGAACCCAAAGGGGGGGGTATTGGCACTTTTCATGGAAAAATGTGAAAATTAAATTTTCTAAAAATGAAATAAATGCCTTCTATACACCTCAAACATTCACTCTAAAACAGAAGATTGTTGTTTTTCGCAATATTTTAAGAAATTTGGGCTCTTTTAGTAACATTAACACTTGCGCTGAAGCATCTTTTATGCTCATTTCTTGTCTCTCGGGATTAATTTCTGGGTTTTATTTTGTTTATTTGATGAACATGAACAACAATACACACCATGGAAACATTTTTGTTTGATTTGTGTCGAGTGAGATTTTCACCTAGAACCCAAAGGGGGGGGTATTGGCACTTTTCATGGAAAAATGTGAAAAATTAAATTTTCTAAAAATGAAATAAATGCCTTCTATACACCTCAAACATTCACTCTAAAACAGAAGATTGTTGTTTTTCGCAATATTTTAAGAAATTTGGGCTCTTTTAGTAACATTAACACTTGCGCTGAAGCATCTTTTTATGCTCATTTCTTGTCTTTCGGGATTAATTCTGGGTTTTATTTTGTTGATTTAATGAAAATGAACAACAATACACACCATGGAAACATTTTTGTTTGATTTGTGTCGAGTGAGATTTTCACCTAGAACCCAAAGGGGGGGGGTATTGGCACTTTTCATGGAAAAATGTGAAAAATTAAAATTTTCTAAAAATGAAATAAATGCCTTCTATACACCTCAAACATTCACTCTAAAACAGAAGATTGTTGTTTTTCGCAATATTTTTAGAAATTTGGGCTCTTTTAGTAACATTAACACTTGCGCTGAAGCATCTTTTATGCTCATTTCTTGTCTCTCGGGATTAATTCTGGGTTTTATTTTGTTTATTTGATGAAAATGAACAACAATACACACAATGGAAACATTTTTGTTTGATTTGTGTCGAGTGAGATTTTCACCTAGAACCCAAAGGGGGGGGTATTGGCACTTTTCATGGAAAAATGTGAAAAATTAAATTTTCTAAAAATGAAATAAATGCCTTCTATACACCTCAAACATTCACTCTAAAACAGAAGATTGTTGTTTTTCGCAATATTTTAAGAAATTTGGGCTCTTTTAGTAACATTAACACTTGCGCTGAAGCATCTTTTATGCTCATTTCTTGTCTCTCGGGATTAATTCTGGGTTTTATTTTGTTTATTTGATGAAAATGAACAACAATACGACACCATGGAAACATTTTTGTTTGATTTGTGTCGAGTGAGATTTTCACCTAGAACCCAAAGGGGGGGGTATTGGCACTTTTCATGGAAAAATGTGAAAAATTAAATTTTCTAAAAATGAAATAAATGCCTTCTATACACCTCAAACATTCACTCTAAAACAGTAGATTGTTGTTTTTCGCAATATTTTTAGAAATTTGGGCTCTTTTAGTAACATTAACACTTGCGCTGAAGCATCTTTTATGCTCATTTCTTGTCTCTCGGGATTAATTCTGGGTTTTATTTTGTTTATTTGATGAAAATGAATAACAATACACACCATGGGAACATTTTTGTTTGATTTGTGTTGAGTGTGTATTGGCACTTTTCATGGAAAAATGTGAAAAATTAAATTTTCTAAAAATGAAATAAATGCCTTCTATACACCTCAAACATTCACTCTAAAACAGAAGATTGTTGTTTTTCGCAATATTTTTAGAAATTTGGGCTCTTTTAGTAACATTAACACTTGCGCTGAAGCATCTTTTATGCTCATTTCTTGTCTCTCGGGATTAATTCTGGGTTTTATTTTGTTTATTTGATGAAAATGAACAACAATACACACCATGGAAACATTTTTTTTGATTTGTGTCGAGTGAGATTGTCACCTAGAACCCAAAGGGGGGGGGTATTGGCACTTTTCATGGAAAAATGTGAAAAATTAAATTTTCTAAAAATGAAATAAATGCCTTCTATACACCTCAAACATTCACTCTAAAACAGAAGATTGTTGTTTTTCGCAATATTTTAAGAAATTTGGGCTCTTTTAGTAACATTAACACTTGCGCTGAAGCATCTTTTATGCTCATTTCTTGTCTCTCGGGATTAATTCTGGGTTTTATTTTGTTTATTTGATGAAAATGAACAACAATATACACCATGGAAACATTTTTGTTTGATTTGTGTCGAGTGAGATTTTCACCTAGAACCCAAAGGGGGGGGGTATTTGCACTTTTCATGGAAAAATGTGAAAAATTAAATTTTCTAAAAAATGAAATAAATTCCTTCTATACACCTCAAACATTCACTCTAAAACAGAAGATTGTTGTTTTTCGCAATATTTTAAGAAATTTGGGCTCTTTTAGTAACATTAACACTTGCGCTGAAGCATCTTTTATGCTCATTTCTTGTCTCTCGGGATTAATTCTGGGTTTTATTTTGTTTATTTGATGAAAATGAACAACAATACACACCATGGAAACATTTTTGTTTGATTTGTGTCGAGTGAGATTTTCACCTAGAACCCAAAGGGGGGGCACTTTTCATGGAAAAATGTGAAAAATTAAATTTTCTAAAAATGAAATAAATGCCTTCTATACACCTCAAACATTCACTCTAAAACAGAAGATTGTTGTTTTTCGCAATATTTTTAGAAATTTGGGCTCTTTTAGTAACATTAACACTTGCGCTGAAGCATCTTTTATGCTCATTTCTTGTCTCTCGGGATTAATTCTGGGTTTTATTTTGTTTATTTGATGAAAATGAATAACAATACACACCATGGGAACATTTTTGTTTGATTTGTGTCGAGTGAGATTTTCACGTAGAACCCAAAGGGGGGGGGTATTGGCACTTTTCATGGAAAAATGTGAAAAATTAAATTTTCTAAAAATGAAATAAATGCCTTCTATACACCTCAAACATTCACTCTAAAACAGAAGATTGTTGTTTTTTGCAATATTTTTAGAAATTTGGGCTCTCTTAGTAACATTAACACTTGCGCTGAAGCATCTTTTATGCTCATTTCTTGTCTCTCGGGATTAATTCTGGGTTTTATTTTGTTTATTTGATGAAAATGAATAACAATACACACCATGGAAACATTTTTGTTTGATTTGTGTCGAGTGAGATTTTCACCTAGAACCCAAAGGGGGGGGTATTGGCACTTTTCATGGAAAAATGTGAAAAATTAAATTTTCTAAAAATGAAATAAATGCCTTCTATACACCTCAAACATTCACTCTAAAACAGAAGATTGTTGTTTTTCGCAATATTTTTAGAAATTTGGGCTCTTTTAGTAACATTAACACTTGCGCTGAAGCATCTTTTATGCTCATTTCTTGTCTCTCGGGATTAATTCTGGGTTTTATTTTGTTTATTTGATGAAAAAGAACAACAATACACACCATGGAAACATTTTTGTTTGATTTGTGTCGAGTGAGATTTTCACCTAGAACCCAAAGAGGGGGGTATTGGCACTTTTCATGGAAAAATGTGAAAAATTAAATTTTCTAAAAATGAAATAAATGCCTTCTATACACCTCAAACATTCACTCTAAAACAGAAGATTGTTGTTTTTTGCAATATTTTAAGAAATTTGGGCTCTTTTAGTAACATTAACACTTGCGCTGAAGCATCTTTTATGCTCATTTCTTGTCTCTCGGGATTAATTCTGGGTTTTATTTTGTTTATTTGATGAAAATGAATAACAATACACACCATGGAAACATTTTTGTTTGATTTGTGTCGAGTGAGATTTTCACCTAGAACCCAAAGGGGGGGGTATTGGCACTTTTCATGGAAAAATGTGAAAAATTAAATTTTCTAAAAATGAAATAAATGCCTTCTATACACCTCAAACATTCACTCTAAAACAGAAGATTGTTGTTTTTCGCAATATTTTAAGAAATTTGGGCTCTTTTAGTAACATTAACACTTGCGCTGAAGCATCTTTTATGCTCATTTCTTGTCTCTCGGATTAATTCTGGGTTTTATTTTGTTTATTTGATGAAAATGAATAACAATACACACCATGGGAACATTTTTGTTTGATTTGTGTCGAGTGAGATTTTCACCTAGAACCCAAAGGGGGGGGTATTGGCACTTTTCATGGAAAAATGTGAAAAATTAAATTTTCTAAAAATGAAATAAATGCCTTCTATACACCTCAAACATTCACTCTAAAACAGAAGATTGTTCTTTTTCGCAATATTTTAAGAAATTTGGGCTCTTTTAGTAACATTAACACTTGCGCTGAAGCATCTTTTATGCTCATTTCTTGTCTCTCGGGATTAATTCTGGGTTTTATTTTGTTTATTTGATGAAAATGAATAACAATACACACCATGGGAACATTTTTGTTTGATTTGTGTCGAGTGAGATTTTCACCTAGAACCCAAAGGGGGGGGTATTGGCACTTTTCATGGAAAAAATGTGAAAAATTAAATTTTCTAAAAATGAAATAAATGCCTTCTATACACCTCAAACATTCACTCTAAAACAGAAGATTGTTGTTTTTCGCAATATTTTAAGAAATTTGGGCTCTTTTAGTAACATTAACACTTGCGCTGAAGCATCTTTTATGCTCAATTCTTGTCTCTCGGGATTAATTCTGGGTTTTATTTTGTTTATTTGATGAAAATGAACAACAATACACACCATGGAAACATTTTTGTTTGATTTGTGTCGAGTGAGATTTTCACCTAGAACCCAAAGGGGGGGGGTATTGGCACTTTTCATGGAAAAATGTGAAAAATTAATTTTTCTAAAAATGAAATAAATGCCTTCTATACACCTCAAACATTCACTCTAAAACAGAAGATTGTTGTTTTTCGCAATATTTTTAGAAATTTGGGCTCTTTTAGTAACATTAACACTTGCGCTGAAGCATCTGTTATGCTCATTTCTTGTCTCTCGGGATTAATTCTGGGTTTTATTTTGTTTATTTGATGAAAATGAATAACAATACACACCATGGGAACATTTTTGTTTGATTTGTGTCGAGTGAGATTTTCACCTAGAACCCAAAGGGGGGGGTATTGGCACTTTTCATGGAAAAATGTGAAAAATTAAATTTTCTAAAAATGAAATAAATGCCTTCTATACACCTCAAAACATTCACTCTAAAACAGAAGATTGTTGTTTTTTGCAATATTTTTAGAAATTTGGGCTCTCTTAGTAACAATAACACTTGCGCTGAAGCATCTTTTATGCTCATTTCTTGTCTCTCGGGATTAATTCTGGGTTTTATTTTGTTTATTTGATGAAAATGAACAACAATACACACCATGGGAACATTTTTGTTTGATTTGTGTCGAGTGAGATTTTACCTAGAACCCAAAGGGGGGGTATTGGCACTTTTCATGGAAAAATGTGAAAAATTAAATTTTCTAAAAATGAAATAAATGCCTTCTATACACCTCAAACATTCACTCTAAAACAGAAGATTGTTGTTTTTTCGCAATATTTTAAGAAATTTGGGCTCTTTTAGTAACATTTACACTTGCGCTGAAGCATCTTTTATGCTCATTTCTTGTCTCTCGGGATTAATTCTGGGTTTTATTTTGTTTATTTGATGAAAATGAACAACAATACACACCATGGAAACATTTTTGTTTGATTTGTGTCGAGTGAGATTTTCACCTAGAACCCAAAGGGGGGGGGGTATTGGCACTTTTCATGGAAAAATGTGAAAAATTAATTTTTCTAAAAATGAAATAAATGCCTTCTATACACCTCAAACATTCACTCTAAAACAGAAGATTGTTGTTTTTCGCAATATTTTTAGAAATTTGGGCTCTTTTAGTAACATTAACACTTGCGCTGAAGCATCTGTTATGCTCATTTCTTGTCTCTCGGGATTAATTCTGGGTTTTATTTTGTTTATTTGATGAAAATGAATAACAATACACACCATGGGAACATTTTTGTTTGATTTGTGTCGAGTGAGATTTTCACCTAGAACCCAAAGGGGGGGGGTATTGGCACTTTTCATGGAAAAATGTGAAAAATTAAATTTTCTAAAAATGAAATAAATGCCTTCTATACACCTCAAACATTCACTCTAAAACAGAAGATTGTTGTTTTTTGCAATATTTTTAGAAATTTGGGCTCTCTTAGTAACAATAACACTTGCGCTGAAGCATCTTTTATGCTCATTTCTTGTCTCTCGGGATTAATTCTGGGTTTTATTTTGTTTATTTGATGAAAATGAACAACAATACACACCATGGAAACATTTTTGTTTGATATGTGTCGAGTGAGATTTTCACGTAGAACCCAAAGGGGGGGGTATTGGCACTTTTCATGGAAAAATGTGAAAAATTAAATTTTCTAAAAATGAAATAAATGCCTTCTATACACCTCAAACATTCACTCTAAAACAGAAGATTGTTGTTTTTTGCAATATTTTTAGAAATTTGGGCTCTCTTAGTAACATTAACACTTGCGCTGAAGCATCTTTTATGCTCATTTCTTGTCTCTTGGGATTAATTCTGGGTTTTATTTTGTTTATTTGATGAAAATGAATAACAATACACACCATGGAAACATTTTTGTTTGATTTGTGTCGAGTGAGATTTTCACCTAGAACCCAAAGGGGGGGTATTGGCACTTTTCATGGAAAAATGTGAAAAATTAATTTTTCTAAAAATGATATAAATGCCTTCTATACACCTCAAACATTCACTCTAAAACAGAAGATTGTTGTTTTTTGCAATATTTTTAGAAATTTGGGCTCTTTTAGTAACATTAACACCTGCGCTGAAGCATCTTTTATGCTCATTTCTTGTCTCTCGGGATTAATTCTGGGTTTTATTTTGTTTATTTGATGAAAATGAACAACAATACACACCATGGAAACATTTTTGTTTGATTTGTGTCGAGTGAGATTTTCACCTAGAACCCAAAGGGGGGGGTATTGGCACTTTTCATGGAAAAATGTGAAAAATTAAATTTTCTAAAAATGAAATAAATGCCTTCTATACACCTCAAACATTCACTCTAAAACAGAAGATTGTTGTTTTTCGCAATATTTTTAGAAATTTGGGCTCTTTTAGTAACATTAACACTTGCGCTGAAGCATCTTTTATGCTCATTTCTTGTCTCTCGGGATTAATTCTGGGTTTTATTTTGTTTATTTGATGAAAATGAATAACAATACACACCATGGGAACATTTTTGTTTGATTTGTGTCGAGTGAGATTTTCACGTAGAACCCAAAGGGGGGGGTATTGGCACTTTTCATGGAAAAATGTGAAAAATTAAATTTTCTAAAAATGAAATAAATGCCTTCTATACACCTCAAAAATTCACTCTAAAACAGAAGATTGTTGTTTTTCGCAATATTTTAAGAAATTTGGGCTCTTTTAGTAACATTAACACTTGCGCTGAAGCATCTTTTATGCTCATTTCGTGTCTCTCGGGATTAATTCTGGGTTTTATTTTGTTTATTTGATGAAAATGAACAACAATACACACCATGGAAACATTTTTGTTTGATTTGTGTCGAGTGAGATTTTCACCTAGAACCCAAAGGGGGGGGTATTGGCACTTTTCATGGAAAAATGTGAAAAATTAAATTTTCTAAAAATGAAATAAATGCCTTCTATACACCTCAAACATTCACTCTAAAACAGAAGATTGTTGTTTTTCGCAATATTTTAAGAAATTTGGGCTCTTTTAGTAACATTAACACTTGCGCTGAAGCATCTTTTATGCTCATTTCTTGTCTTTCGGGATTAATTCTGGGTTTTATTTTGTTGATTTAATGAAAATGAACAACAATACACACCATGGAAACATTTTTGTTTGATTTGTGTCGAGTGAGATTTTCACCTAGAACCCAAAGGGGGGGGTATTGGCACTTTTCATGGAAAAATGTGAAAAATTAAATTTTCTAAAAATGAAATAAATGCCTTCTATACACCTCAAACATTCACTCTAAAACAGAAGATTGTTGTTTTTCGCAATATTTTTAGAAATTTGGGCTCTTTAAGTAACATTAACACTTGCGCTGAAGCATCTTTTATGCTCATTTTTTGTCTCTCGGGATTAATTCTGGGTTTTATTTTGTTTATTTGATGAAAATGAACAACAATACACACCATGGAAACATTTTTGTTTGATTTGTGTCGAGTGAGATTTTCACCTAGAACCCAAAGGGGGGGGTATTGGCACTTTTCATGGAAAAATGTGAAAAATTAAATTTTCTAAAAATGAAATAAATGGCTTCTATACACCTCAAACATTCACTCTAAAACAGAAGATTGTTGTTTTTCGCAATATTTTTAGAAATTTGGGCTCTTTAAGTAACATTAACACTTGCGCTGAAGCATCTTTTATGCTCATTTCTTGTCTCTCGGGATTAATTCTGGGTTTTATTTTGTTTATTTGATGAAAATGAATAACAATACACACCATGGGAACATTTTTGTTTGATTTGTGTCGAGTGAGATTTTCACCTAGAACCCAAAGGGGGGGGGTATTGGCACTTTTCATGGAAAAATGTGAAAAATTAAATTTTCTAAAAATGAAATAAATGCCTTCTATACACCTCAAACATTCACTCTAAAACAGAAGATTGTTGTTTTTCGCAATATTTTTAGAAATTTCGGCTCTTTTAGTAACATTAACACTTGCGCTGAAGCTTCTTTTATGCTCATTTCTTGTCTCTCGGAATTAATTCTGGGTTTTATTTTGTTTATTTGATGAAAATGAACAACAATACACACCATGGAAACATTTTTGTTTGATTTGTGTCGAGTGAGATTTTCACCTAGAACCCAAAGGGGGGGGTATTGGCACTTTTCATGGAAAAATGTGAAAAATTCAATTTTCTAAAAATGAAATAAATGCTTCTATACACCTCAAACATTCACTCTAAAACAGAAGATTGTTGTTTTTCGCAATATTTTAAGAAATTTGGGCTCTTTTAGTAACATTAACACTTGCGCTGAAGCATCTTTTATGCTCATTTCTTGTCTCTCGGGATTAATTCTGGGTTTTATTTTTTTTTTGATGAAAATGAATAACAATACATACCATGGAAACATTTTTGTTTGATTTGTGTCGAGTGAGATTTTCACCTAGAACCCAAAGGGGGGGGTATTGGCACTTTTCATGGAAAAATGTGAAAAATTAAATTTTCTAAAAATGAAATAAATGCCTTCTATACACCTCAAACATTCACTCTAAAACAGAAGATTGTTGTTTTTCGGAATATTTTAAGAAATTTGGGCTCTTTTATTAACATTAACACTTGCGCTGAAGCATCTTTTATGCTCATTTCTTGTCTCTCGGGATTAATTCTGGGTTTTATTTTGTTTATTTGATGAAAATGAATAACAATACACACCATGGAAACATTTTTGTTTGATTTGTGTCGAGTGAGATTTTCACCTAGAACCCAAAGGGGGGGGTATTGGCACTTTTCATGGAAAAATGTGAAAAATTAAATTTTCTAAAAATGAAATAAATGCCTTCTATACACCTCAAACATTCACTCTAAAACAGAAGATTGTTGTTTTTCGCAATATTTTTAGAAATTTGGGCTCTTTAAGTAACATTAACACTTGCGCTGAAGCATCTTTTATGCTCATTTCTTGTCTCTCGGGATTAATTCTGGGTTTTATTTTGTTTATTTGATGAAAATGAATAACAATACACACCATGGAAACATTTTTGTTTGATTTGTGTCGAGTGAGATTTTCACCAAGAACCCAAAGGGGGGGGTATTGGCACTTTTCATGGAAAAATGTGAAAAATTAAATTTTCTAAAAATGAAATAAATGCCTTCTATACACCTCAAACATTCACTCTAAAACAGAAGATTGTTGTTTTTCGCAATATTTTTAGAAATTTGGGCTCTTTTAGTAACATTAACACTTGCGCTGAAGCATCTTTTATGCTCATTTCTTGTCTCTCGGGATTAATTCTGGGTTTTATTTTGTTTATTTGATGAAAATGAATAACAATACACACCATGGTAACATTTTTGTTTGATTTGTTTCGAGTGAGATTTTCACGTAGAACCCAAAGGGGGGGGTATTGGCACTTTTCATGGAAAAATGTGAAAAATTAAATTTTCTAAAAATGAAATAAATGCCTTCTATACACCTCAAACATTCACTCTAAAACAGAAGATTGTTGTTTTTTGCAATATTTATAGAAATTTGGGCTCTCTTAGTAACATTAACACTTGCGCTGAAGCATCTTTTATGCTCATTTCTTGTCTCTCGGGATTAATTCTGGGTTTTATTTTGTCTATTTGATGAAAATGAATAACAGTACACACCATGGAAACATTTTTGTTTGATTTGTGTCGAGTGAGATTTTCACCTAGAACCCAAAGGGGGGGGTATTGGCACTTTTCATGGAAAAATGTGAAAAATTAAATTTTCTAAAAATGAAATAAATGCCTTCTATACACCTCAAACATTCACTCTAAAACAGAAGATTGTTGTTTTTCGCAATATTTTTAGAAATTTGGGCTCTTTAAGTAACATTAACACTTGCGCTGAAGCATCTTTTATGCTCATTTCTTGTCTTTCGGGATTAATTCTGGGTTTTATTTTGTTGATTTAATGAAAATGAACAACAATACACACCATGGAAACATTTTTGTTTGATTTGTGTCGAGTGAGATTTTCACCTAGAACCCAAAGGGGGGGGGGGTATTGGCACTTTTCATGGAAAAATGTGAAAAATTAAATTTTCTAAAAATGAAATAAATGCCTTCTATACACCTCAAACATTCACTCTAAAACAGAAGATTGTTGTTTTTCGCAATATTTTAAGAAATTTGGGCTCTTTTAGTAACATTAACACTTGCGCTGAAGCATCTTTTATGCTCATTTCTTGTCTCTCGGGATTAATTCTGGGTTTTATTTTGTTTATTTGATGAAAATGAATAACAATATACACCATGGAAACATTTTTGTTTGATTTGTGTCGAGTGAGATTTTCACCTAGAACCCAAAGGGGGGGGTATTGGCACTTTTCATGGAAAAATGTGAAAAATTAAATTTTCTAAAAATGAAATAAATGCCTTCTATACACCTCAAACATTCACTCTAAAACAGAAGATTGTTGTTTTTCGCAATATTTTTAGAAATTTGGGCTCTTTAAGTAACATTAACACTTGCGCTGAAGCATCTTTTATGCTCATTTCTTGTCTTTCGGGATTAATTCTGGGTTTTATTTTGTTGATTTAATGAAAATGAACAACAATACACACCATGGAAACATTTTTGTTTGATTTGCGTCGAGTGAGATTTTCACGTAGAACCCAAAGGGGGGGGTATTGGCACTTTTCATGGAAAAATGTGAAAAATTAAATTTTCTAAAAATGAAATAAATGCCTTCTATACACCTCAAACATTCACTCTAAAACAGAAGATTGTTGTTTTTCGCAATATTTTTAGAAATTTGGGCTCTTTTAGTAACATTAACACTTGCGCTGAAGCATCTTTTATGCTCATTTCTTGTCTCTCGGGATTAATTCTGGGTTTTATTTTGTTTATTTGATGAAAATGAATAACAATACACACCATGGGAACATTTTTGTTTGATTTGTGTCGAGTGAGATTTTCACGTAGAACCCAAAGGGGGGGGTATTGGCACTTTTCATGGAAAAATGTGAAAAATTAAATTTTCTAAAAATGAAATAAATGCATTCTATACACCTCAAACATTCACTCTAAAACAGAAGATTGTTGTTTTTCGCAATATTTTTAGAAATTTGGGCTCTTTTAGTAACATAAACACTTGCGCTGAAGCATCTTTTATGCTCATTTCTTGTCTCTCTGGATTAATTCTGGGTTTTATTTTGTTTATTTGATGAAAATGAACAACAATACACACCATGGAAACATTTTTGTTTGATATGTGTCGAGTGAGATTTTCACCTAGAACCCAAAGGAAGGGGTATTGGCACTTTTCATGGAAAAATGTGAAAAATTAAATTTTCTAAAAATGAAATAAATGCCTTCTATACACCTCAAACATTCACTCTAAAACAGAAGATTGTTGTTTTTCGCAATATTTTTAGAAATTTGGGCTCTTTTAGTAACATTAACACTTGCGCTGAAGCATCTTTTATGCTCATTTCTTGTCTCTCGGGATTAATTCTGGGTTTTATTTCGTTTTTTTGATGAAAATGAATAACAATACACACCATGGGAACATTTTTGTTTGATTTGTGTCGAGTGAGATTTTCACGTAGAACCCAAAGGGGGGGTATTGGCACTTTTCATGGAAAAATGTGAAAAATTAAATTTTCTAAAAATGAAATAAATGCCTTCTATACACCTCAAACATTCACTCTAAAACAGAAGATTGTTGTTTTTTGCAATATTTTTAGAAATTTGGGCTCTCTTAGGACATTAACACTTGCGCTGAAGCATCTTTTATGCTCATTTCTTGTCTCTCGGGATTAATTCTGGGTTTTATTTTGTTTATTTGATGAAAATGAATAACAATACACACCATGGAAACATTTTTGTTTGATTTATGTCGAGTGAGATTTTCACGTAGAACCCAAAGGGGGGGGTATTGGCACTTTTCATGGAAAAATGTGAAAAATTAAATTTTCTAAAAATGAAATAAATGCCTTCTATACACCTCAAACATTCACTCTAAAACAGAAGATTGTTGTTTTTCGCAATATTTTTAGAAATTTGGGCTCTTTAAGTAACATTAACACTTGCGCTGAAGCATCTTTTATGCTCATTTCTTGTCTCTCGGGATTAATTCTGGGTTTTATTTTGTTTATTTGATGAAAATGAATAACAATACACACCATGGAAACATTTTTGTTTGATTTGTGTCGAGTGAGATTTTCACCTAGAACCCAAAGGGGGGGTATTGGCACTTTTCATGGAAAAATGTGAAAAATTAAATTTTCTAAAAATGAAATAAATGCGTTCTATACACCTCAAACATTCACTCTAAAACAGAAGATTGTTTTTTTTCGCAATATTTTAAGAAATTTGGGCTCTTTTAGTAACATTAACACTTGCGCTGAAGCATCTTTTATGCTCATTTCTTGTCTCTCGGGATTAATTCTGGGTTTTATTTTGTTTATTTGATGAAAATGAATAACAATACACACCATGGAAACATTTTTGTTTGATTTGTGTCGAGTGAGATTTTCACGTAGAACCCAAAGGGGGGGGTATTGGCACTTTTCATGGAAAAATGTGAAAAATTAAATTTTCTAAAAATGAAATAAATGCCTTCTATACACCTCAAACATTCACTCTAAAACAGAAGATTGTTGTTTTTCGCAATATTTTTAGAAATTTGGGCTCTTTTAGTAACATTAACACTTGCGCTGAAGCATCTTTTATGCTCATTTCTGGTCTCTCGGGATTAATTCTGGGTTTTATTTTGTTTATTTGATGAAAATGAATAACAATACACACCATGGGAACATTTTTGTTTGATTTGTGTCGAGTGAGATTTTCACGTAGAACCCAAAGGGGGGTGTATTGGCACTTTTCATGGAAAAATGTGAAAAATTAAATTTTCTAAAAATGAAATAAATGCCTTCTATACACCTCAAACATTCACTCTAAAACAGAAGATTGTTGTTTTTCGCAATATTTTTAGAAATTTGGGCTCTTTTAGTAACATTAACACTTGCGCTGAAGCATCTTTTATGCTCATTTCTTGTCTCTCGGGATTAATTCTGGGTTTTATTTTGTTTATTTGATGAAAATGAATAACAATACACACCATGGGAACATTTTTGTTTGATTTGTGTCGAGTGAGATTTTCACGTAGAACCCAAAGGGGGGGTATTGGCACTTTTCATGGAAAAATGTGAAAAATTAAATTTTCTAAAAATGAAATAAATGCCTTCTATACACCTCAAACATTCACTCTAAAACAGAAGATTGTTGTTTTTCGCAATATTTTTAGAAATTTGGGCTCTCTTAGTAACATTAACACTTGCGCTGAAGCATCTTTTATGCTCATTTCTTGTCTCTCGGGATTAATTCTGGGTTTTATTTTGTTTATTTGATGAAAATGAATAACAATACACACCATGGGAACATTTTTGTTTGATTTGTGTCGTGTGAGATTTTCACGTAGAACCCAAAGGGGGGGGTATTGGCACTTTTCATGGAAAAATGTGAAAAATTAAATTTTCTAAAAATGAAATAAATGCCTTCTATACACCTCAAACATTCACTCTAAAACAGAAGATTGTTGTTTTTCGCAATATTTTAAGAAATTTGGGCTCTTTTAGTAACATTAACACTTGCGCTGAAGCATCTTTTATGCTCATTTCTTGTCTCTCGGGATTAATTCTGGGTTTTATTTTGTTTATTTGATGAAAATGAATAACAATACACACCATGGAAACATTTTTGTTTGATTTGTGTCGAGTGAGATTTTAACCTAGAACCCAAAGGGGGGGGTATTGGCACTTTTCATGGAAAAATGTGAAAAATTAAATTTTCTAAAAATGAAATAAATGCCTTCTATACACCTAAAACATTCACTCTAAAACAGAAGATTGTTGTTTTTCGCAATATTTTTAGAAATTTGGGCTCTTTAAGTAACATTAACACTTGCGCTGAAGCATCTTTTATGCTCATTTCTTGTTTTTCGGGATTAATTCTGGGTTTTATTTTGTTGATTTAATGAAAATGAACAACAATACACACCATGGAAACATTTTTGTTTGATTTGTGTCGAGTGAGATTTTCACCTAGAACCCAAAGGGGGGGGTATTGGCACTTTTCATGGAAAAATGTGAAAAATTAAATTTTCTAAAAATGAAATAAATGCCTTCTATACACCTCAAACATTCACTCTAAAACAGAAGATTGTTGTTTTTCGCAATATTTTTAGAAATTTGGGCTCTTTTAGTAACATTAACACTTGCGCTGAAGCATCTTTTATGCTCATTTCTTGTCTCTCGGGATTAATTCTGGGTTTTATTTTGTTTATTTGATGAAAATGAATAACAATACACACCATGGGAACATTTTTGTTTGATTTGTGTCGAGTGAGATTTTCACGTAGAACCCAAAGGGGGGGGTATTGGCACTTTTCATGGAAAAATGTGAAAAATTAAATTTTCTAAAAATGAAATAAATGCCTTCTATACACCTCAAACATTCACTCTAAAACAGAAGATTGTTGTTTTTCGCAATATTTTAAGAAATTTGGGCTCTTTTAGTAACATTAACACTTGCGCTGAAGCATCTTTAATGCTCATTTCTTGTCTTTCGGGATAAATTCTGGGTTTTATTTTGTTTATTTGATGAAAAGTAACAACAATACACACCATGGAAACATTTTTGTTTGATTTGTGTCGAGTGAGATTTTCACCTAGAACCCAAAGGGGGGGGGGGATTGGCACTTTTCATGGAAAAATGTGAAAAATTAATTTTTCTAAAAATGAAATAAATGCCTTCTATACACCTCAAACATTCACTCTAAAACAGAAGATTGTTGTTTTTTGCAATATTTTTAGAAATTTGGGCTCTTTTAGTAACATTAACACTTGCGCTGAAGCATCTTTTATGCTCATTTCTTGTCTCTCGGGATTAATTCTGGGTTTTATTTTGTTTATTTGATGAAAATGAACAACAATACACACCATGGAAACATTTTTGTTTGATTTGTGTCGAGTGAGATTTTCACCTAGAACCCAAAGGGGGGGGTATTGGCACTTTTCATGGAAAAATGTGAAAAATTAAATTTTCTAAAAATGAAATAAATGCCTTCTATACACCTCAAACATTCACTCTAAAACAGAAGATTGTTGTTTTTCGCAATATTTTTAGAAATTTGGGCTCTTTTAGTAACATTAACACTTGCGCTGAAGCATCTTTTATGCTCATTTCTTGTCTCTCGGGATTAATTCTGGGTTTTATTTTGTTTATTTGATGAAAATGAATAACAATACACACCATGGAAACATTTTTGTTTGATTTGTGTCGAGTGAGATTTTCACCTAGAACCCAAAGGGGGGGTATTGGCACTTTTCATGGAAAAATGTGAAAAATTAAATTTTCTAAAAATGAAATAAATGCCTTCTATACACCTCAAACATTCACTCTAAAACAGAAGATTGTTGTTTTTCGCAATATTTTAAGAAATTTGGGCTCTTTTAGTAACATTAACACTTGCGCTGAAGCATCTTTTATGCTCATTTCTTGTCTCTCGGGATTAATTCTGGGTTTTATTTTGTTTATTTGATGAAAATGAATAACAATACACACCATGGAAACATTTTTGTTTGATTTGTGTCGAGTGAGATTTTCACCTAGAACCCAAAGGGGGGGGTATTGGCACTTTTCATGGAAAAATGTGAAAAATTAAATTTTCTAAAAATGAAATAAATGCCTTCTATACACCTCAAACATTCACTCTAAAACAGAAGATTGTTGTTTTTCGCAATATTTCTAGAAATTTGGGCTCTTTTAGTAACATTAACACTTGCGCTGAAGCATCTTTTATGCTCATTTCTTGTCTCTCGGGATTAATTCTGGGTTTTATTTTGTTTATTTGATGAAAATGAATAACAATACACACCATGGGAACATTTTTGTTTGATTTGTGTCGAGTGAGATTTTCACGTAGAACCCAAAGGGGGGGTATTGGCACTTTTCATGGAAAAATGTGAAAAATTAAATTTTCTAAAAATGAAATAAATGCCTTCTATACACCTCAAACATTCACTCTAAAACAGAAGATTGTTGTTTTTTGCAATATTTTTAGAAATTTGGGCTCTCTTAGGACATTAACACTTGCGCTGAAGCATCTTTTATGCTCATTTCTTGTCTCTCGGGATTAATTCTGGGTTTTATTTTGTTTATTTGATGAAAATGAATAACAATACACACCATGGAAACATTTTTGTTTGATTTATGTCGAGTGAGATTTTCACGTAGAACCCAAAGGGGGGGGTATTGGCACTTTTCATGGAAAAATGTGAAAAATTAAATTTTCTAAAAATGAAATAAATGCCTTCTATACACCTCAAACATTCACTCTAAAACAGAAGATTGTTGTTTTTCGCAATATTTTTAGAAATTTGGGCTCTTTAAGTAACATTAACACTTGCGCTGAAGCATCTTTTATGCTCATTTCTTGTCTCTCGGGATTAATTCTGGGTTTTATTTTGTTTATTTGATGAAAATGAATAACAATACACACCATGGAAACATTTTTGTTTGATTTGTGTCGAGTGAGATTTTCACCTAGAACCCAAAGGGGGGGTATGTGCACTTTTCATGGAAAAATGTGAAAAAATAAAATTTTCTAAAAATGAAATAAATGCGTTCTATACACCTCAAACATTCACTCTAAAACAGAAGATTGTTTTTTTTCGCAATATTTTAAGAAATTTGGGCTCTTTTAGTAACATTAACACTTGCGCTGAAGCATCTTTTATGCTCATTTCTTGTCTCTCGGGATTAATTCTGGGTTTTATTTTGTTTATTTGATGAAAATGAATAACAATACACACCATGGAAACATTTTTGTTTGATTTGTGTCGAGTGAGATTTTCACCTAGAACCCAAAGGGGGGGGTATTGGCACTTTTCATGGAAAAATGTGAAAAATTAAATTTTCTAAAAATGAAATAAATGCCTTCTATACACCTCAAACATTCACTCTAAAACAGAAGATTGTTGTTTTTCGCAATATTTTTAGAAATTTGGGCTCTTTTAGTAACATTAACACTTGCGCTGAAGCATCTTTTATGCTCATTTCTTGTCTCTCGGGATTAATTCTGGGTTTTATTTTGTTTATTTGATGAAAATGAATAACAATACACACCATGAAAACATTTTTGTTTGATTTGTGTCGAGTGAGATTTTCACCTAGAACCCAAAGAGGGGGGTATTGGCACTTTTCATGGAAAAATGTGAAAAATTAAATTTTCTAAAAATGAAATAAATGCCTTCTATACACCTCAAACATTCACTCTAAAACAGAAGATTGTTGTTTTTTGCAATATTTTTAGAAATTTGGGCTCTCTTAGTAACATTAACACTTGCGCTGAAGCATCTTTTATGCTCATTTCTTGTCTCTCGGGATTAATTCTGGGTTTTATTTTGTTTATTTGATGAAAATGAATAACAATACACACCATGAAAACATTTTTGTTTGATTTGTGTCGAGTGAGATTTTCACCTAGAACCCAAAGGGGGGGGTATTGGCACTTTTCATGGAAAAATGTGAAAAATTAAATTTTCTAAAAATGAAATAAATGCCTTCTATACACCTCAAACATTCACTCTAAAACAGAAGATTGTTGTTTTTTGCAATATTTTTAGAAATTTGGGCTTTCTTAGTAACATTAACACTTCGCTGAAGCATCTTTTATGCTCATTTCTTGTCTCTCGGGATTAATTCTGGGTTTTATTTTGTTTATTTGATGAAAATGAATAACAATACACACCATGGAAACATTTTTGTTTGATTTGTGTCGAGTGAGATTTTCACCTAGAACCCAAAGGGGGGGGTATTGGCACTTTTCATGGAAAAATGTGAAAAATTAAATTTTCTAAAAATGAAATAAATGCCTTCTATACACCTCAAACATTCACTCTAAAACAGAAGATTGTTGTTTTTCGCAATATTTTTAGAAATTTGGGCTCTTTTAGTAACATTAACACTTGCGCTGAAGCATCTTTTATGCTCATTTCTTGTCTCTCGGGATTAATTCTGGGTTTTATTTTGTTTATTTGATGAAAATGAACAACAATACACACCATGGAAACATTTTTGTTTGATTTGTGTCGAGTGAGATTTTCACCTAGAACCCAAAGGGTTGGGTTGGGGGGGTATTGGCACTTTTCATGGAAAAATGTGAAAAATTAAATTTTCTAAAAATGAAATAAATGCCTTCTATACACCTCAAACATTCACTCTAAAACAGAAGATTGTTGTTTTTCGCAATATTTTTAGAAATTTGGGCTCTTTTAGTAACATTAACACTTGCGCTGAAGCATCTTTTATGCTCATTTCTTGTCTCTCGGGATTAATTCTGGGTTTTATTTTGTTTATTTGATGAAAATGAACAACAATACACACCATGGAAACATTTTTGTTTGATTTGTGTCGAGTGAGATTTTCACCTAGAACCCAAAGGGGGGGGGTATTGGCACTTTTCATGGAAAAATGTGAAAAATTAAATTTTCTAAAAATGAAATAAATGCCTTCTATACACCTCAAACATTCACTCTAAAACAGAAGATTGTTGTTTTTTGCAATATTTTTAGAAATTTGGGCTCTCTTAGTAACATTAACACTTGCGCTGAAGCATCTTTTATGCTCATTTCTTGTCTCTCGGGATTAATTCTGGGTTTTATTTTGTTTATTTGATGAAAATGAATAACAATACACACCATGGGAACATTTTTGTTTGATTTGTGTCGAGTGAGATTTTCACCTAGAACCCAAAGGGGGGGGTATTGGCACTTTTCATGGAAAAATGTGAAAAATTAAATTTTCTAAAAATGAAATAAATGCCTTCTATACACCTCAAACATTCACTCTAAAACAGAAGATTGTTGTTTTTCGCAATATTTTTAGAAATTTGGGCTCTCTTAGTAACATTAACACTTGCGCTGAAGCATCTTTTATGCTCATTTCTTGTCTCTCGGGATTAATTCTGGGTTTTATTTTGTTTATTTGATGAAAATGAACAACAATACACAGCATGGAAACATTTTTGTTTGATTTGTGTCGAGTGAGATTTTCACCTAGAACCCAAAGGGGGGGGTATTGGCACTTTTCATGGAAAAATGTGAAAAATTAAATTTTCTAAAAATGAAATAAATGCCTTCTATACACCTCAAACATTCACTCTAAAACAGAAGATTGTTGTTTTTCGCAATATTTTTAGAAATTTGGGCTCTTTAAGTAACATTAACACTTGCGCTGAAGCATCTTTTATGCTCATTTCTTGTCTCTCGGGATTAATTCTGGGTTTTATTTTGTTTATTTGATGAAAATGAATAACAATACACACCATGGGAACATTTTTGTTTGATTTGTGTCGAGTGAGATTTTCACGTAGAACCCAAAGGGGGGGGTATTGGCACTTTTCATGGAAAAATGTGAAAAATTAAATTTTCTAAAATGAAATAAATGCCTTCTATACACCTCAAACATTCACTCTAAAACAGAAGATTGTTGTTTTTCGCAATATTTTTAGATATTTGGGCTCTTTTAGTAACATTAACACTTGCGCTGAAGCATCTTTTATGCTCATTTCTTGTCTCTCGGGATTAATTCTGGGTTTTATTTTGATTATTTGATGAAAATGAATAACAATACACACCATGGGAACATTTTTGTTTGATTTGTGTCGAGTGAGATTTTCACGTAGAACCCAAAGGGGGGGGTATTGGCACTTTTCATGGAAAAATGTGAAAAATTAAATTTTCTAAAAATGAAATAAATGCCTTCTATACACCTCAAACATTCACTCTAAAACAGAAGATTGTTGTTTTTCGCAATATTTTTAGAAATTTGGGCTCTTTTAGTAACATAAACACTTGCGCTGAAGCATCTTTTATGCTCATTTCTTGTCTCTCGGGATTAATTCTGGGTTTTATTTTGTTTATTTGATGAAAATGAACAACAATACACACCATGGGAACATTTTTGTTTGATTTGTGTCGAGTGAGATTTTCACGTAGAACCCAAAGGGGGGGGTTTTGGCACTTTTCATGGAAAAATGTGAAAAATTAAATTTTCTAAAAATGAAATAAATGCCTTCTATACACCTCAAACATTCACTCTAAAACAGAAGATTGTTGTTTTTCGCAATATTTTTAGAAATTTGGGCTCTTTTAGTAACATAAACACTTGCGCTGAAGCATCTTTTATGCTCATTCCTCTTCTCTCGGGATTAATTCTGGGTTTTATTTTGTTTATTTGATGAAAATGAACAACAATACACACCATGGAAACATTTTTGTTTGATATGTGTCGAGTGAGATTTTCACCTAGAACCCAAAGGGGGGGTATTGGCACTTTTCATGGAAAAATGTGAAAAATTAAATTTTCTAAAAATGAAATAAATGCCTTCTATACACCTAAAAACATTCACTCTAAAACAGAAGATTGTTGTTTTTTGCAATATTTTTAGAAATTTGGGTTCTTTTAGTAACATTAACACTTGCGCTGAAGCATCTTTTATGCTCATTTCTTGTCTCTCGGGATTAATTCTGGGTTTTATTTTGTTTATTTGATGAAAATGAATAACAATACACACCATGGAAACATTTTTGTTTGATTTGTGTCGAGTGAGATTTTCACCTAGAACCCAAAGGGGGGGGGTATTGGCACTTTTCATGGAAAAATGTGAAAAATTCAATTTTCTAAAAATGAAATAAATGCCTTCTATACACCTCAAACATTCACTCTAAAACAGATGATTGTTGTTTTTCGCAATATTTTTAGAAATTTGGGCTCTTTAAGTAACATTAACACTTGCGCTGAAGCATCTTTTATGCTCATTTCTTGTCTCTCGGGATTAATTCTGGGTTTTATTTTGTTTATTTGATGAAAATGAATAACAATACACACCATGGAAACATTTTTGTTTGATTTGTGTCGAGTGAGATTTTCACCTAGAACCCAAAGGGGGGGGTATTGGCACTTTTCATGGAAAAATGTGAAAAATTTAATTTTCTAAAAATGAAATAAATGCCTTCTATACACCTCAAACATTCACTCTAAAACAGAAGATTGTTGTTTTTCGCAATATTTTTAGAAATTTGGGCTCTTTTAGTAACATTAACACTTGCGCTGAAGCATCTTTTATGCTCATTTCTTGTCTCTCGGGATTAATTCTGGGTTTTATTTTGTTTATTTGATGAAAATGAATAACAATACACACCATGAAAACATTTTTGTTTGATTTGTGTCGAGTGAGATTTTCACCTAGAACCCAAAGGGGGGGGTTATTGGCACTTTTCATGGAAAAATGTGAAAAATTAAATTTTCTAAAAATGAAATAAATGCCTTCTATACACCTCAAACATTCACTCTAAAACAGAAGATTGTTGTTTTTTGCAATATTTTTAGAAATTTGGGCTCTCTTAGTAACATTAACACTTGCGCTGAAGCATCTTTTATGCTCATTTCTTGTCTCTCGGGATTAATTCTGGGTTTTATTTTGTTTATTTGATGAAAATGAATAACAATACACACCATGGAAACATTTTTGTTTGATTTATGTCGAGTGAGATTTTCACGTAGAACCCAAAGGGGGGGGTATTGGCACTTTTCATGGAAAAATGTGAAAAATTAAATTTTCTAAAAATGAAATAAATGCCTTCTATACACCTCAAACATTCACTCTAAAACAGAAGATTGTTGTTTTTTGCAATATTTTTAGAAATTTGGGCTTTCTTAGTAACATTAACACTTCGCTGAAGCATCTTTTATGCTCATTTCTTGTCTCTCGGGATTAATTCTGGGTTTTATTTTGTTTATTTGATGAAAATGAATAACAATACACACCATGGAAACATTTTTGTTTGATTTGTGTCGAGTGAGATTTTCACCTAGAACCCAAAGGGGGGGGTATTGGCACTTTTCATGGAAAAATGTGAAAAATTAAATTTTCTAAAAATGAAATAAATGCCTTCTATACACCTCAAACATTCACTCTAAAACAGAAGATTGTTGTTTTTCGCAATATTTTTAGAAATTTGGGCTCTTTAAGTAACATTGACACTTGCGCTGAAGCATCTTTTATGCTCATTTCTTGTCTTTCGGGATTAATTCTGGGTTTTATTTTGTTTATTTGATGAAAATGAACAACAATACACACCATGGAAACATTTTTGTTTGATTTGTGTCGAGTGAGATTTTCACCTAGAACCTAAAGGGGGGGGGGTATTGGCACTTTTCATGGAAAAATGTGAAAAATTAAATTTTCTAAAAATGAAATAAATGCCTTCTATACACCTCAAACATTCACTCTAAAACAGAAGATTGTTGTTTTTCGCAATATTTTTAGAAATTTGGGCTCTTTTAGTAACATTAACACTTGCGCTGAAGCATCTTTTATGCTCATTTCTTGTCTCTCGGGATTAATTCTGGGTTTTATTTTGTTTATTTGATGAAAATGAACAACAATACACACCATGGAAACATTTTTGTTTGATTTGTGTCGAGTGAGATTTTCACCTAGAACCCAAAGGGGGGGGGTATTGGCACTTTTCATGGAAAAATGTGAAAAATTAAATTTTCTAAAAATGAAATAAATGCCTTCTATACACCTCAAACATTCACTCTAAAACAGAAGATTGTTGTTTTTTGCAATATTTTTAGAAATTTGGGCTCTTTAAGTAACATTAACACTTGCGCTGAAGCATCTTTTATGCTCATTTCTTGTCTCTCGGGATTAATTCTGGGTTTTATTTTGTTTATTTGATGAAAATGAATAACAATACACACCATGGGAACATTTTTGTTTGATTTGTGTCGAGTGAGATTTTCACGTAGAACCCAAAGGGGGGGGTATTGGCACTTTTCATGGAAAAATGTGAAAAATTAAATTTTCCAAAAATGAAATAAATGCCTTCTATACACCTCAAACATTCACTCTAAAACAGAAGATTGTTGTTTTTCGCAATATTTTTAGAAATTTGGGCTCTTTTAGTAACATTAACACTTGCGCTGAAGCATCTTTTATGCTCATTTCTTGTCTCTCGGGATTAATTCTGGGTTTTATTTTGTTTATTTGATGAAAATGAATAACAATACACACCATGGGAACATTTTTGTTTGATTTGTGTCGAGTGAGATTTTCACGTAGAACCCAAAGGGGGGGGTATTGGCACTTTTCATGGAAAAATGTGAAAAATTAAATTTTCTAAAAATGAAATAAATGCCTTCTATACACCTCAAACATTCACTCTAAAACAGAAGATTGTTGTTTTTCGCAATATTTTTAGAAATTTGGGCTCTTTTAGTAACATAAACACTTGCGCTGAAGCATCTTTTATGCTCATTTCTTGTCTCTCGGGATTAATTCTGGGTTTTATTTTGTTTATTTGATGAAAATGAACAACAATACACACCATGGGAACATTTTTGTTTGATTTGTGTCGAGTGAGATTTTCACGTAGAACCCAAAGGGGGGGGTATTGGCACTTTTCATGGAAAAATGTGAAAAATTAAATTTTCTAAAAATGAAATAAATGCCTTCTATACACCTCAAACATTCACTCTAAAACAGAAGATTGTTGTTTTTCGCAATATTTTTAGAAATTTGGGCTCTTTTAGTAACATAAACACTTGCGCTGAAGCATCTTTTATGCTCATTCCTTGTCTCTCGGGATTAATTCTGGGTTTTATTTTGTTTATTTGATGAAAATGAACAACAATACACACCATGGAAACATTTTTGTTTGATATGTTTCGAGTGAGATTTTCACCTAGAACCCAAAGGGGGGGGTATTGGCACTTTTCATGGAAAAATGTGAAAAATTCAATTTTCTAAAAATGAAATAAATGCCTTCTATACACCTCAAACATTCACTCTAAAACAGAAGATTGTTGTTTTTTCGCAATATTTTTAGAAATTTGGGCTCTTTAAGTAACATTAACACTTGCGCTGAAGCATCTTTTATGCTCATTTCTTGTCTCTCGGGATTAATTCTGGGTTTTATTTTGTTTATTTGATGAAAATGAATAACAATACACACCATGGAAACATTTTTGTTTGATTTGTGTCGAGTGAGATTTTCACCTAGAACCCAAAGGGGGGGGTATTGGCACTTTTCATGGAAAAATGTGAAAAATTTAATTTTCTAAAAATGAAATAAATGCCTTCTATACACCTCAAACATTCACTCTAAAACAGAAGATTGTTGTTTTTCGCAATATTTTTAGAAATTTGGGCTCTTTTAGTAACATTAACACTTGCGCTGAAGCATCTTTTATGCTCATTTCTTGTCTCTCGGGATTAATTCTGGGTTTTATTTTGTTTATTTGATGAAAATGAATAACAATACACACCATGAAAACATTTTTGTTTGATTTGTGTCGAGTGAGATTTTCACCTAGAACCCAAAGGGGGGGGTATTGGCACTTTTCATGGAAAAATGTGAAAAATTAAATTTTCTAAAAATGAAATAAATGCCTTCTATACACCTCAAACATTCACTCTAAAACAGAAGATTGTTGTTTTTTGCAATATTTTTAGAAATTTGGGCTCTCTTAGTAACATTAACACTTGCGCTGAAGCATCTTTTATGCTCATTTCTTGTCTCTCGGGATTAATTCTGGGTTTTATTTTGTTTATTTGATGAAAATGAATAACAATACACACCATGGAAACATTTTTGTTTGATTTATGTCGAGTGAGATTTTCACGTAGAACCCAAAGGGGGGGGTATTGGCACTTTTCATGGAAAAATGTGAAAAATTAAATTTTCTAAAAATGAAATAAATGCCTTCTATACACCTCAAACATTCACTCTAAAACAGAAGATTGTTGTTTTTTGCAATATTTTTAGAAATTTGGGCTTTCTTAGTAACATTAACACTTCGCTGAAGCATCTTTTATGCTCATTTCTTGTCTCTCGGGATTAATTCTGGGTTTTATTTTGTTTATTTGATGAAAATGAATAACAATACACACCATGGAAACATTTTTGTTTGATTTGTGTCGAGTGAGATTTTCACCTAGAACCCAAAGGGGGGGGTATTGGCACTTTTCATGGAAAAATGTGAAAAATTAAATTTTCTAAAAATGAAATAAATGCCTTCTATACACCTCAAACATTCACTCTAAAACAGAAGATTGTTGTTTTTCGCAATATTTTTAGAAATTTGGGCTCTTTAAGTAACATTGACACTTGCGCTGAAGCATCTTTTATGCTCATTTCTTGTCTTTCGGGATTAATTCTGGGTTTTATTTTGTTTATTTGATGAAAATGAACAACAATACACACCATGGAAACATTTTTGTTTGATTTGTGTCGAGTGAGATTTTCACCTAGAACCTAAAGGGGGGGGGTATTGGCACTTTTCATGGAAAAATGTGAAAAATTAAATTTTCTAAAAATGAAATAAATGCCTTCTATACACCTCAAACATTCACTCTAAAACAGAAGATTGTTGTTTTTCGCAATATTTTTAGAAATTTGGGCTCTTTTAGTAACATTAACACTTGCGCTGAAGCATCTTTTATGCTCATTTCTTGTCTCTCGGGATTAATTCTGGGTTTTATTTTGTTTATTTGATGAAAATGAACAACAATACACACCATGGAAACATTTTTGTTTGATTTGTGTCGAGTGAGATTTTCACCTAGAACCCAAAGGGGGGGGTATTGGCACTTTTCATGGAAAAATGTGAAAAATTAAATTTTCTAAAAATGAAATAAATGCCTTCTATACACCTCAAACATTCACTCTAAAACAGAAGATTGTTGTTTTTTGCAATATTTTTAGAAATTTGGGCTCTTTAAGTAACATTAACACTTGCGCTGAAGCATCTTTTATGCTCATTTCTTGTCTCTCGGGATTAATTCTGGGTTTTATTTTGTTTATTTGATGAAAATGAATAACAATACACACCATGGGAACATTTTTGTTTGATTTGTGTCGAGTGAGATTTTCACGTAGAACCCAAAGGGGGGGGTATTGGCACTTTTCATGGAAAAATGTGAAAAATTAAATTTTCCAAAAATGAAATAAATGCCTTCTATACACCTCAAACATTCACTCTAAAACAGAAGATTGTTGTTTTTCGCAATATTTTTAGAAATTTGGGCTCTTTTAGTAACATTAACACTTGCGCTGAAGCATCTTTTATGCTCATTTCTTGTCTCTCGGGATTAATTCTGGGTTTTATTTTGTTTATTTGATGAAAATGAATAACAATACACACCATGGGAACATTTTTGTTTGATTTGTGTCGAGTGAGATTTTCACGTAGAACCCAAAGGGGGGGTATTGGCACTTTTCATGGAAAAATGTGAAAAATTAAATTTTCTAAAAATGAAATAAATGCCTTCTATACACCTCAAACATTCACTCTAAAACAGAAGATTGTTGTTTTTCGCAATATTTTTAGAAATTTGGGCTCTTTAAGTAACATTGACACTTGCGCTGAAGCATCTTTTATGCTCATTTCTTGTCTTTCGGGATTAATTCTGGGTTTTATTTTGTTTATTTGATGAAAATGAACAACAATACACACCATGGGAACATTTTTGTTTGATTTGTGTCGAGTGAGATTTTCACGTAGAACCCAAAGGGGGGGGTATTGGCACTTTTCATGGAAAAATGTGAAAAATTAAATTTTCTAAAAATGAAATAAATGCCTTCTATACACCTCAAACATTCACTCTAAAACAGAAGATTGTTGTTTTTCGCAATATTTTTAGAAATTTGGGCTCTTTTAGTAACATAAACACTTGCGCTGAAGCATCTTTTATGCTCATTCCTTGTCTCTCGGGATTAATTCTGGGTTTTATTTTGTTTATTTGATGAAAATGAACAACAATACACACCATGGAAACATTTTTGTTTGATATGTGTCGAGTGAGATTTTCACCTAGAACCCAAAGGGGGGGGTATTGGCACTTTTCATGGAAAAATGTGAAAAATTAAATTTTCTAAAAATGAAATAAATGCCTTCTATACACCTCAAACATTCACTCTAAAACAGAAGATTGTTGTTTTTTGCAATATTTTTAGAA
>NW_027286385.1:0-27944 GCF_022747635.1 Hetaerina americana
ATATCCACGAAAAATGTCGCAGCCCATTTTCCAATGGTATTCTACATTCCATTACATTTTTTATTACGTTTACTATACTTTACTCTGTTTTCTTTTAGCTTGAAAATAAACATTCATAACACAAAATGGTTCACTACTCTCGATATTTTTGCTTTACATAATTTTTTAGTGAAATAAGGTTTTTCCTCTAATAATTTGGAAATTGATCACTGTTCGGAAGCGCAAATTCAGGCACCCGAAAACGATGAACGGCACGAAGTAAATCAGCACTTGCCCCCCGGCGAAAAATAGAAAAAAAAAGTATTTGCACTCTTTATTATCACCACTGGGAGCGTTTGATCGACTCCATGAATGTTTTTCACTCTACATGTAAATTATCCCCAGAAAAGAAGATTCGCCTTGGATAATGTTATTTCACAGCTAGTTTACATGCCAATGTTATCTCATCCGATAAATAACTTCCTGGAACGCCGGATTATTTCGAAAAGTTTGTTTTCCGGTGTGATGGGACTCGGCTGTAATGGATTCAGGTGAGCGACGCATGTATGAGTGTGTGATTACGACGCCTCATTTTTATGTGCTTAATAATCCGCATATAAATAAAAAAAATGATCCGAATAAAAAAATACATCGGGATGGCATTTAATATTTTTTTGCGTCGTGATACTTCGTGAAGATTAATATCAGAATCCATACTAATTATAGGAGTAGTTATTGAGCAAAGTGTTTATTTTTTTAGGGCTGTCATATTGAATGGAAACAATTGAATTGACTAATATAATAGAGGGCGTTGATTTAGTCCACAAATCAGGGCATTTAACTTTTCACACGGAAGACGCATTATGTTTTTGTAGCTCAGACTGTCCATACTGAGCACTGTTGATCGAGCCTATTTGCATCCAGCGCGAACAGTGGGTCATGTGGTAACGTGATGATGGAATGTTAAAGAATAGAGAGCCAAGGAAGAGATTGCCCCTAAAGTTGTTTTATCCTAGCCTGACACCTGCGTTATCTATTTTAAGAATTACATTCATTCTGGATTCTACCTGAGAGCAATGCGTGTGCCTTAGAAGTAACCTCTTGATTGATAACGTATTTTTCCTTTCCATCGCTTCCTTCCCTACTTCTTGTTAAGCATTGCGAGAGGTCATTTGGAAAATAACGCGACTATTTGTTTCTTAGCAGTAAGTGGTCAAGTAACAAGCTCTGAAGCTGATGATAATTATGGCGATGTAAAATGCTATTTCCGAAAAAATATAATGAGCTTTTAACAATTTAATGGGTTTTTATAACCTTTTAAATTTAACAGAGCATTTTGATTGGCTGTGGAATGTTGAAGACTGTGATAAAGGATAGGATGTAAGGCAGACGAGATAGGGGGATGAAGAGAATACGTGGGTATGTTAGAGGGGAACGAAATTTTACGGCGTTCTTTCCTGTACAAAGCCAACTTGGTGCACGTGAAAATTTCTGGTTTCCGTTTTAACATTCCATCAAAGATAACCCCTTAAAAAGATGCCCGCTCCTCTGCTCTTCTTGCTTATTGGACCCTCTTTGTATCCTTTAATGGTACGGAATTTTAAAATTTCTTTAATGGTGGTTTACCCTCGCTATATATTATTACTATTTTTCCGTCGGTATCGACAAATATGAGGATAAGCATACCTTAAAGGTAAAATCAAGAAGGTTTGGGATGGACACAACTACCAAATAAATATCTTACTACCAAATAAATATCATACATACCCTACCACAGAAAAAGCTCCTCTTCAACTCCGTTTGTAGATGAAGAGGGGTCTGTTGTGTTGTCCCTTCATTCCGTCCAACATCCCTATCCTACTCCCAACCCTTCCTCGTTTTCCTAACATTCTCCCCTTTATTACAGTATTCAACATCCAATTGCAAACAATATGGTTTACAACCATTTATTCTGTCTCCTAAGAATTTCTCCCAGCAATTTCCTCTCCTCCCCCACCATACCTAGCACTTCCTCATTTGTTTTCCTTACAGTTAATTTTACCTTCTCCATCCTTCTCTATTCCCACCTTTCAAAACCCTCCAATCCACGTCCATCCTCCTGCTTAGGTGACCGTTTCCACGCCATATATAATTAAGCTCCAAATCGAAGTTTTGACGAGGATTTTCTTAACGTCTTTACTCAGGGTCTCTGCCATCAACTCCCTCCTCTTTGTGAAAGCCTCTTTGCCCAGCGCAATTCTTCTCCTTACGTCCCTACTACGTTGATAATTTTGGTCCAAAACACTTTCGAGATACATAAACTGTTCCACCTGGTGTATTTTCGCCCGCCAATTTTCATGCTAAGTTTAGCCTTTCTCCTACTGGGAAATCGAATAAGATTTATTTAATTTATATTGATTCTCATCCCATACGTGTCGCACTGAATTTCCAATTCACTCAGCAATGCTTGCAACCCTTGGCTGACTGATGAACTAAAGCTTAGTCATCAGCAAACCTAACAGTTTTAACGGATTCCCCGCAGATTTTCATACCTATCTCCAGTTCTCGCCATGCCTCGTTAATTATTTTATCTACATATATGTTGAAAAGCACCGGTGATACGTAATGAACAACCCTGCCTTACATCTATCTCTTCCTAACACTGCCCATCCGGACTCTCCATCAACCATTCGCACCTGTACAGTCTGAGACATGTACAGGTTGAGGAGTACAGATTGAGCCCGCTGTTCCTCCAATCTATTCCTATTATCTGCAATATACTCATTAGTTTTTCCCAATTAACTCTATCAAACGCCTTTTCGATATCTAAGAAACAGGCAAATACGTTCTGATTGTATTCTATATTCCTCTCGATTAGTGATCTCATACTGCAATGGCATCGCGCGCGCCTCTCCTCTTCTTGAACCAAAACACCATATTTTTAATACCCATATTTAATTAAAGGTAATTGTAACTGCCAAGAAAGGTTTGCCTGGCCACGCTAATTCAAACAAAGTATCCACCGGCAAGGCATGGTCATAGGACACGAACTTGGTCAGCCACTTGAGTCAATCAATATTCGTCCTTCCTAATTTCATTGGTGACTTAATTTTTCCATACCTCTCAGGGGGAAAGTTTTTACTGATTGAGTTTTGAAACGGTGCAGACCACGGAAATTTTCCCGGATTTAACGTTCTAGGCAGTAGAGTCAGGCCTGTAACTGTTGTCAGCATCTTAAATGACTTGGCACGTTGATATTTGCCAAAAATCGTTTCTCATCCATTGAACCCATCGTATGAATTTTAAGTGACCAGGGAACCGAAGTTCTATTGCCGCATTAATATGAAATGAAATTTTTTTAATGAAAAAAAAGTTTTTCGCAAAAAATATCCTCATGGGTGCTTACATGTTGGGTCAGTAGTGGGTGAATTTTGAATTCGGGAAATAGAATATTCGCTCAGGTACTGTGTAGTGCGCATATGGTCCGTAGGTATTGGGGCAAATATGTTTGAGAACTATCTTCGTGATGGCCTCTGACTCGTTTTCATTTGTTCGGGGAATGGGTTTTTTTTAGCATTATATTAAATTCGGAAAAATGTGTTTTTATTTAGTTTGTAGAAAAAACATTTTATACCAACTTTCTATCTCTTTTTACGTATTTTGGACCTCAGGTTCATTAGACGGGGCAATTCCAATTTTTAATTAACATGTTATGACAGATTATTTATTAAAAGTTTGGTATTCGCTGTGATCCAGGGCTGGTAATTCTCAATCGAATGTTCCGAAATTTGTTCATCTGAATGTAGAGAACTGGATAATGCTGGAAAAAGTGGAAAATTGTGAAAGCGATTTTCGTTTTTGGGTTTATTAATAATTTAAAAAATCGATTTTCATTTTTGAGATACCGATGGGAATCGAGATAGTAAAAATTCACCTCATGGCCTTTTAACAGTTTAAAACATGTTTTTTATTAATGATTCGACCATTGAATCTTGTCTTCTTTGGTTTTTACCTCCCGTTTTCCAGTAAATTCAGTTTTTGTTACTTACAGGGACGTTCTCTTATTTTGTATTTTGGACTTTCCGGAGCAATCGATGACGTTTCGCTGACATTTGTTTTATAAGGTCTAAACGTATGCAATTAATACAACATATTTAAAATTAAACAAGTAACTTGTAAATTCCACACGTACTTTATTAAGCCAACCTAGATTACGGCGTTGGGCGTTATCATCTGGTAGTTTCTATAGAATACATCATATTATATTAGAATCTAGATGTAATATATGTTCTTCTGTAGAAACTACCTGATGATGATGTCCAACAGTGAAACATAGTTCGTATTTTAATAAAGTTCGTGTGGACTTAACAAGTTACGTATGCAATTTTAAATGCGTTTTGCTCAACCAAACGAGAACGAAAGAAGGGTGAAGTTCTGGGGGAAAGAAATGCGTTTGTGCTAATTTGCCTCTTTCGACCTCACTCCCAAAACAATTATCATTTCAATCGGAGTTAATCTATGCAGGTGAAATTCAGGGTCAGCACAGGTCCTAAAAAAATGTAATACTGACGTCACTGCCCTGGAAAGAATATGCAACAATTTCAGAATGTAAAAATAATTCGCATTGACTGGGAGTTTTACACTCCCAGTCAATGTTGTGACAAAGTTGTTGCATTTAAATGCATATTAGCGCATGACTTTGTTACAAGTTTTTGTTGCGGCATCTCCCGCAGTTTCTCGGAATTTCCCTGGAAAGAAGTTGAACTATCTCTTCCTCCTTGCAGATGCTCACTTTTTTCTTAATTCACATGAGGAAAAATGAAGGGGGTCTCAATTTAAACGATTTTGGGCGTTCATGGAAACCTACGAAGGAAAATCCGCCTTGCGCCATTAGAAATAATATTCTTAATAGGGATATTTTTTACATTAGGGTTGGGAGGTGGATAGCCACAAATAACGTCCCAATATAGTGACCACTTTTTATTGGAGCTTTAGCGGATGATATCTTTTAAAACTTATTTTTGATGCAGCTACTACAAGATCTTCCGTGGTTTGTTGCTTGGAGTATCTACATTTCTGCTTCTGTTTTTAATCTCCCCCAAGAACAACTTCGGCGAATATTACTCGAAAGTATCATCTAGTGGAAATGTGTATTCGTACCATCAACATTAAAGACCCTTACTTCCATATCTGGCTTCAAAACTAATTTTCGTGTTTTTTAAAATTTATTTTCCCGTTTGAATACTCCTTCCTCAAATAATGTCTCGTCTAACCTCCAACGATTACTCCGTCCTTCCCGAAACTCTTTCATTTACCTATCACGTTCCTCAACACACATCCCCCTCAATACTAGTGTGTTTATCAATATTATAAATATATATTACGGTTTTTTACTATTTACGAGCACAACTGTAAGATACTACCATTGAGAGAACTGTCGCATGGCACCTGTAATTTGATGCAAATAATCGTCCTGTCGTGAGGGGCACGTGAAACATTTATGCCTTATGAAATATCTTGTACTTTATATTTATTATTTACACTTAATAGCTAGTCAGCTCCTCTGTAGAGAAATAATTAGAGCTCCTTTGTAGCATGGGATACAAAGTAACTGATTCTCATGTTGAGACGCAGTTTCTTTGAAGAAAGCTGTGTGCAAACGTTCTTTGTGAAACATGAATATTTCATACTATTCTGATAATGCCACCACTTCTGCCATTCCTAACATAGGCCATCATAAACAGGTCCTCGCCCTTTTATGATCTTGACCTTTAACTTAAAAAGCTGCGATTTATTACTTTGGTTCTTGGAATATTTTAATAACCTGGATTGCATTTTATGCAAAGTACGTAGTAGGGTGTTATGCAGTCACATACGTAGGGATTGCCACTATTTATCTACGTTTCATGTTGTATTAGTTGTTAATCATAGGATATCTGGTCCTAATTATCACGCAAGGTATGCATAAATAATCGAAAACATTACTGTTTTATATATTGTGGGTTTATTCTTTTAAAAATTACTTTAATTTAATTTCCTCCCACTCTAATAGATTACATCATGACTCTGTTTTATTCGGATTGAACCGGATTTTTAAAATTTCGCACATTAATGTATTTTTTTGGAACAAAGGCTGATGAAAGTTGCGATAGCTAATTTTTATAAGTATCAGTAATGTTGCTGCTAAATTTTTTCTATTCGTAGCTAATAATGTAACTGTAACATATTTCAAGCAAGTGGTTATCTACAATTTTCTTATAGCCTATCCAAATCTTTTCTGCTTTTTAAATAATGCTTTTGATAATTAGGTGCACATAATAAGCATCTGACACACCTTTCGGACAGAAATAATTAATTATATAAAATAGAACAAAGGAATATTTGTCAATCAAAATATGACATAAATTTACAGGTTTAAGTTGATATTTTTGCCCGAAAAGGGGTATTTTGGCATGGCATTTCAACTAAATCTCTGGAGTGTTGCCCAACACA
Source organism: Hetaerina americana (assembly GCF_022747635.1). NCBI lineage: Eukaryota > Metazoa > Arthropoda > Insecta > Odonata > Calopterygidae > Hetaerina > Hetaerina americana. Next base: position 6,451 of record NW_027286385.1, read on the forward strand.
AAGATGTGTGAGACACAACTACACACTGCGAATACATTGAAAGGGGTAATCTATGTGAAATAGTGTTACCCCTTGTGGATCTAGCTTTTCGAGGTGTTACCCTCCTCTGTCTTTCATAACTTGCGCCTGCGTGATGCAGGGAATGTTGTGCGTTGGAAAAATTACATTCTATCTTCGTCACCCTCGCATTTGTGAAGGGTGTTTGAGGAAGGTCTCGTGATTGAATAGATAGAATTTTAGGAATGGCGTTATCTTGGGCTTTGGTGTAAAAGTTTCTGTTTTTATTTGGCAGCAAAATACTCGTCCCTTTTGTACGACATATATCCAAAGATGCTACATTGTAAGGAAAATGAGATAAGAAAAAGTATGGCTCTCGACTTGATAGTCCGTTTCATTCATGTTTTACGGGGTCTTAAATAGTAAAAATAAACGATGGAGTTTTACAGAAATTGAGGAACTTTAAGAAATGTTTTGCATATCTTCCATATGAAGGTGTGAGCATCAAACACCATCACACGCTCACTGAAGGATTCTTTTACGATAAGCACCATCAAAAGTTTTTATATATTAATTTTTAGCTTTTTTAGTTTTTTTTTCACTTAGCTCAGCCAAGAGGGATTTCCCCAATTTTTTTACGGTTAGTAGGCACCATATTTGAACAAAATAATATCCCATTCCGATGCAGTCTCCAAAAAATGATAGAGGTTAGAATCAGTGAAAAATGACCTGTAAAAAATGCCTTTCCCTATAATACCATGTTTTAGCTTACAAATCCTGATATTTGTGGTAAAACGCAGGAATGGGGTTTAATTTAACAACGTTTTTCCTTGGATTATTACGATTTTTGAATAATCAGATCAAGGAAGTACATTTGATGGTTTCAGTCGAGAAACTTCATAGTGCCCGCAGATTCAGTCGATTTCATGATGTATTTTGCAGCCGTGGTATTTGATGTGTTTAAATATATGAACACAGTAGACTTGAGAAATGTTTCTCTGCTCAGAATGCAACAGGAGAATATCTACTTCACTGAGCTCATTTATCTGCTTTCCAACACGGCAGGTACTCCTTGACGATTTTTACACGAGACCCCGATTACTCCCCGGTATAAGGCATACAAATATTGCGCAGATTATTTTCAACTACATCTTTATTCTTTCCTATACTAGATTGTCATTGTATTTCAAAATTATCATTATACTCAAATTGTATTTCAAGTTTTAATATTAATGATGTTGGATAATTTTTTGCCATCAAAAGAATAATCGGTTAAAAAATTATGTTGACGAGGCATAATATCGAATTGAATCTTCGCCCTTTTTCCCCAACCTAGTCCATGCGTTTCTTTCTCTATATTGGTGTGCCATAGTGACGCTTTGAGGTTGTGCCTTTGCTCCGCTAAGGGCCGTCGAGTTAAAAAGGCGGTTTGGGAGCTGTGGTGTCACATGCCCGAATGTGGTTGATGTGGCATATCCCATTACTTTTACAGAATGAATCACTCCACCTCCATTCGTCAGAAGTATAAATTCGTGAAAGGCGAGATCCGTTACCATAATTGATTAACCCTTAATGGCCTGATGATGCGTCTTTCTTTCCCCGTCGCTAGAAGGCTGTTGTTCGTCATCGTGCTCTGATAATAATGCCTCATATAATTCGCAATAGGTCGGGTGCTGCGTCGCCTCGCACTTTTCAGCCATTGCCGAGATATTACTAGAGACCAGTAAACTCGGAATGTTCCAGAATTTTTTTAAAGCACTGGTTCGCAAATTTGCGTAAAAGTTTGGGTGCGAACGTGGCCGTCGAGAGGATGTGACATGTGAGACTTTTGCCAAAGGGCTGGCCGCGAGAGGCACCTGGGACGCCTGATTAATGGTAATTTTTGAATAGATAAAAATGAGTATTATTTTCTAACAATAAAATTATCATCTAGAATGCGGTGCAGAATTTTCGAGAATATAATATTTGTGTTACTTTCTTTCATTTTATATTAATAATCAACTCCGAACAGTAATCTTTCCGCATTTAAACATTTGTAATAATCGTTATGTTAAAATTATTCATTTGTCTGAAAAAGCCCAGTGGTCTTATAATTTAACAGCCGACCTAAACGTATTTTTCTTGTCAGTGTAATCTGATTTTGAAAATGTTATCAAATATATATTTATAAACTTCTACTTAAAGCTTTTCAATATCCGTAAGTCTGGCTGGAGGTGCAAAAGATTTCAATAAACTTTCAGCAATAAAGAGCATCAATAATTTTTCAGTGCCACATTAAGTTGAAATGGCTTTCATAATGACGTCTAGAAAATATAATTGAACCATAAAAAATGAATACCAAAAATTGAATGATCAATTTCCGCGTAAGATTGAAGAGGCGGGAACAGTAAAAGAAGGTTTAGGTTATCTTAAAAAGGATAACGGGGGATAAACAGGTGAACAGTCATGGTGGTTACGGAAATAATTAGATCTCCATGGATTACAGGAGAGATGATAATAAAAGTGAAGGGGAAGAGGAAGTGGAAAGTTATTAATAAGGAAGCGATGTGTTGGGGAAGAAAAATGTAGTGAACATTGAATAAAAAACTTTTTCGCGAAGTTAATAGGGCAAGAAAACGTGGTGCAGAAAACGATGAGATTATAAAGGGATTGGGAATAATTAATGTACTGTACAAGACGTTAAAATACTTCCGGGAAATAGAAAATGAAAAATATATCAGAATTAAAAGATTTATCGGGAAAGCGGAGACCAAAGGGGTTCGAGGAATTTGTAAAAATACGGGGAAAAACTTTATGATAAAATAATGGCCCGGTAAATTAGATATAGAAAAGGTATGACACGATGATAGTGATTGATTGGATGCGGGAGAGGAAATCGCAAAAAAGCAAATAAGTGAAATTAAGAGAAATTAATATCCCAGCGTAGGTAATTACTCACAGATGCGGAGAATCCTGGAATGAAGGGCTTCATAGGTTCATTCGTAGATTCTATGGCCTGAAGACTTCGCTAGGTCATTATACCATACCCCGCACAAAGCATCATGAAGACGTTAGCTTCTGAAGACCTTAGTTTATCTTCGAACCAGTAAATTTTCTACTAACGGTACGCCAATAAAGGAATAGAGATCAAACGACAACTTGTTCGGAGATCAAATTAAATTAAATAAAAACGGAGGGCAGAGCGTCATACTATGGATATAATAACAACATTAATCCACAGGATCTGTCCCGATAATAGGTAGAATGAATCTGTTAAGGGACAAAGTACAAATTATTGTAGTTCTTTAAATAGCTCTCGCGTGCATCGATACACCGATCCAGTTCCTTTCCAAGTCACGGTATTCTTCCTGAAAGAATCGATGGAAACCTCGTGCACATCGTTACGGCCCCTCTGACCTAATCCAGCGTTCTAAAATGGTTGCATTTGAAGCTATTTTTTATTCTTGGGAACAAATGTGACCAGTAACCACGTCATAAAAAAAATCGGGTCACTTTCATAGCGGTCCAAAAGATCACGTGAGATTGTCACACGAGTAGCATTCTGATCTTCTGATAGAACCTTGAGGACCGACTGGGCAAACACTCTCTCATGGCTAAATCTTTTGTAAGAATGCAAAGTGCTGTAGTATTTGGAATTTTGCTCTCGCCTACTAAAATTCTGATACTCAGGCATTGATCAGAATAACGCATGTATATAATTTTTGCACATTTCCGCCACACTATGTTTTTGAAGCACGTCCAAGGCGTTCCCCGCCGTCAACCTCCTCTCTACCCTCCCGGAACACCTTTTGCCAGTGAAAAATAATTTTTAAGGCTCTGCCCACCTCCATAAGCATCCTTAACCATGGTCGTAGTTTCCCAGTCCAATTTTCTGAGCTTAAAACCAAATTATATCGCGTTACGTTGCTCCATGGAACGTGGCGTCGTGAATTCGTGATGCAATCCTCGAACAGGGGTCCAGTTTAGCAGTGATCTGCAGATGGTGACATGGACGAATGAAGTGAGCGAAATAGCTTCCCCAAGAACTCTCATCATAATCACCGACACAAACCTATCCGTCCTTTCCACTCCAGCCGCCCGTGTCGGCGGAAAACAATCATTCTTCGTATTTTTGAGATATCTTGAAAAAGGGAATACGCATTTCCAGTCTGTTTTTATGCCGTTTGTAGATTTTGAGAAAGATTTCGTCAAAATAAAGAGGGAAATTGGAATATATAGCGAGAGAAAAAATGAAACTTGGTATCTATTGAGGATAATACTAGGATTGGGCTGAAGGGATATGGGGATCGAGATAGTTTGGTGGCTATCGTACTGGCCTCCCACCCAGAAGGCCCGGGTTCAAATTTCGGCGGTGTTGAATATTTAACAGAGGTATCTCGATCCCTACTTGAGGTGCTTTGTGGAGGGTGAAGAGCACTTTGGGTTAGTACACCGTCCGTCGGATGGGACGTTAAGCTGTGGACCCCTTGACGCCTTTCGTTAAGAGAAGATAATTGCCGACGCCGGGTTTCTCTCCACCCTTCATCCTTTCCTGTCCATCCTCTATGGCGCAAATGACCTCAGCAGTCGGTCGCCTCTCCTAAATACTACTACTACTGAAGGGATATGCTAAGCCAGTATATGAATCAAGCGGTGCGGGTTTGAATATCGAATGGTGAATAGGAATGGTGTTCAGTGGGGGCATTAGACAGGGTTATCCATTACTATCCTTAATGCTCAATGTTTGCGTGGAGGATACGGTGGGAGCGGGAAGTGAATCGTGGGAAGACCTTACATAGAAGTAATAGTAGGACGGGGAGCTATTTGGTAAAATACGTATTTGAGTGATCAAGTTATAGGTCAGTCAATTTGCAATATTTATGGGGTTCATTACAGAATTAGTGCGAGGGATATGGAATGAAGATAAACTGCAAGTAAATATAATTAACGATATCCTCTTCATATAGGAAGATTAAGTTAAACTCGCAATTAAGTAGGGGGGCATTACATAGAGCAGGAGGAAATTTTTACTTATTGGTATAGTAGATGTGCAATAATGAGACGAGTGGGAGGAGAAATTAGTTTGCATAAGTTCCGATTCGGGATAATTAAGTAAATAAAATACTAATTAAGTTTTCATACGGAATTTAGCGTTACATTCTTCTGAAAATGGATTTAGTGGAGGAATAAGGATGAGCGCAGTGTAGAAGCTAGGATATGGTTGTTTTGTAGAATGTAGAAAATAAGCTGGAAAAAATATGTTTTAATAATCTAGTTAAGTGTAAAAAATTTAGAAATAATAATGAGGAGAAAAAAGTGGATAAGGTTATTTCAAATAATTGGAATAATGTGGTGAATTGTATATCGAAGAGAGTAAGACATGAGATAATGATCAGTCATTAGGGAAGGGTTCGAAAAAGGAGAGATTCATGAGAAGTGCAAATGAATTGTAATAATAATAAAACGTCTTTATTGGTTCGAGATTGAGACTAAATGGCCCATTTTTCCACCAATCCTCTCGCTGTTAGCATGAATAAATAAGTCAGCAATCATTGCCACAAAGAATACAGATACTTTTACAATGATAATAGGAAAATACGAATTTAAAATGATTTAAAAAATAATAAATAAAATGAATACTTCGCTCTGGAATAAAATTGGGTAGAGTGTAGAGTGTAAAATTGAGTAGTGTGTGTGTATATATATATATATATATATATATATATACTTATATATATATATATATATATATACATACTTATATATATATATATATATAGTATATATATATATATATATATAGTATATATATATATATATATATATATATATATATATATATATATATATATATATATATATATATATATATATATATATATATACTAGCTGAATACCCGGCTTTGCACGGGTTTGGGAGAAACAATAATATAAAATAATATAAATATACTACATAAATAAAAACAAATTATAAAGTACAATAATACACTACTTCATACAAATTTAAGAATCTTTTTAATTTAACACATGTTTATAAACTACATTTTTTGTTTCATATCCAGGAGAAAGAATATATAAATTTTTAGGCGAACCTACTCTGGAGCAAGCAACATAAAGTTGCCCGTGGCTAAAACATGGCGATCTTAGATCAACACCACAAAACTTTAAAGACTGTCCCTGTGATTTATTAATGGCAATTGAAAAAGCTAGCCGGACTGGAAACTGTAATCTTTTAAAGTTGAAGGGAAGATCAGTTGGGATTAGAGGTATCCGTGGAATAAAAATTATTTAACCTTTCCCTTTTCCAGTTAAAATGACTGCCTGGATTATATTTTTCATTAATTTTGTCACACGCAATCGTGTCCCATTGCAGAGTTTTGGTTTAAATTTCGCAATAAAATGATTGGAGATCCTACTTTAAGTATAAGGCGATGTTGTGGCAATCCAGCTGGATCAAGTGAATTTAGGAATTCCGTTAGATAATTGACGGCTTCGTCAGCATCCACTACGGTATCAACCGATTTATATTCAATCACGTCTCCTGGAAGCATGGCTAGTATCTCCTTGTTAATTTCATTAACATCATCGTTCTTAGGAGCAAGAATGGCTCTTTCTCGCAACCATTCTAAATTTTTATAATTTTGATTAACGTTAGGATAGACTGCTTGTATCATATCGCGGACAGTTTTCACCGATACACATAAATCTGATGACAATTTTATCATACCAGATGCTTCAATAACTAATCTATCTTCTCCAATCTCCAAAAGTTTATTTGCAAAATTTTGAGCATTCCCATCTCTTAAGAGGATTCGCATGTTTTGTTTAAGGCTAATTTCTTGGACATGATTCCATAGAACAGAATGTTTTAAACAGGCATAAATTTCATCGGCTGGAGTCGATTTTGGAATGACAGGCAGAGTTTGATGGAAGTCTCCACACAGGAGTACCAGAGCTCCTCCCATTAAACTGCAGTTTCCTCTAAGATCTTGAAGTGTTGCGTTAAGGGCCTCAAGAGATTTTTAATGAGCCATCGTACACTCATCCCATACTATCAATTTACATTCTACAAGAACTTGTGCCTGGCCGCTTGTTTTATTTACATGACATGTGGGATTTTCTTGTCGGGAAATATTAAGTGGCAACTTAAGGGCAGAGTGGGCTGTTCTTCCTCCTTCCATTAATGTCGCTGCAATCCAGGCTAGAGCAATTTCTCCATGAACCCTGATTTCAGCGAGAACTAAATTAATTAAAAATGTTTTTCCCATGCCACCAGCAGCATCAAGAAAAATGATACCTCCTTCTTGTTTATCCACTTGATCCATTAATGTTTCGTACGCGAATTTCTGATCTTCATTAAGAAGTGGCTTTTTATCCGCGATGTATGCTTCTAAGTCTAAGACATTGTAGCTAGTTTCACGTATATAATCTGGGTAAAATACACCCTGTTGATCTTGTACAGGTGCAAAAAGACCGAGTTCCACTAAAGTCTTGTTAACCATGGTGATACACTTTTCCTCCAAAATAATCAAAGTTTTATTAAAAATTTCGGAGTTAAACGTAATATCCAATGTAGGATTTTCACTTCGAACTTTAGCCAGTATATCCTCACTCATTGATTCTTTATATTTTCCCATATTGTTTTTGGGTTAGATGGATTACAGGAGGTTATTATGATGGCAAACAAAATTCGGATTTGTCCTGGAAGAGAAATCAAACTGGCCTCTCGCAATGAGTCATCCCAGTGTTGATCTCCTTCTAGCAACCCTAAATTCTGGCAAGCTTCTCTGAATGTCTCACATATTTCTCCGTTTACCGTTCTTAATTCTGCAAATGAGCGAGGTCCTTTAATGGTATGTAGAAGCATTCTTAAAAAATAACATTCGGCGTTGTTAGGATGGAATGTGTAGACTCGGCCCAATGCGTCACATGAATAAAAATTATTCTCAGGATCAAAGTTGCCCATTTTTTCTACAAAAGACTTTCCTTGATGTATTCCACGTATAATATCTCGGCAATTCTGAATACAATAGTGTTCTTGCAAAAGTATCCTGCTGGCATAGTTGGAAAAATGCTGTTTCTATGACAGCAAAAAAGTAAACAAATTACATATATACAAACAAACACTCTCCTTTATATATATATATATATATATATATATATATATATATATAATACACAGTAACACACAATATAGAAGCACAAAAAAAGAAGAACACTCACACGTTATTTCTTGATATTTCGACGGGAACACTCCGTCTTCATCATAAGATATAGAAGTAATGAAGTATAGAAGTCATTACTTCTATATCTTCAGATGTAGACGGTGTGTTTCCGTCGAAATATCAAGAAATGACTTGTGAGTGTTCTTCTTTTTTTTGTGTTTCTATATTGTGTGTTACTGTGTATTGTACTATTCGGCACTTCCGTGTTACGTCTACGAAAGCATATATATATATATATATATATATATATATATATATATATATATATATATATATATATATTCATTCACATATAAATAGATGCATGGTGAAGGGATAGGAACACATATAAAGGACGAACGTAGTATTTGTTCAACGTTTGGCGGGATTTCGTGTTTGAATGTGTATATTGTCTCTTATTTATTTGTGGAAAAGTTTAAGGATTGTGAACGAATATCCTTCCTTGACAAAAAAACACCCACTGCAGAACACACCCACACAGGAAGGGGGTGTTTGGAAAACCTAAGAAACTTGCTGAAATATGGCATATGTGTGGTGGACACCTAATAGCATTGAAAGGGGTGTGGGAGCCTGAGCCAAAGAAGTAAATATAGTGAGAAAAATTTTGTTTAAAAGTCAGAAATTAAGTCATATTTAAAAGATTAATTTAAAATTACAATAGTATAAAATCAACGGAAAAAAACAAAAATCCGGGTAATGGAAGAGATAGGGCGAAAGCAGGCATTACGTCGAAAGGCAATAAAATAGAACAAGTGGCATCTATCAACAACTTCGGAGGGATATAAAATGGAGTGGAAGAAACTCTACGGGGTTGTAAAGCACAGAATAGGTCAAGCTAAGAAGGCGTGGAACGCGATGGGGCAACTAACGTGACCTACTCCGGTGAGCGATCCAAGGAAGCACTAGGTGAAATAATTCTTGTGGATTGACCCTTACTCGCGGAGAAAACTGACCGGAGAACAATATGAGCCAAAGAAATCTGGTGCCGGAGACGGACGCTGTAAAAAATATAGATGGTAAGGTGAGAGATGAAGTCTACGAAAGAATCAAAGAAAAAATATAACGTGGGTGACAAGGAAAATACTCATATGGGTGGGCATACCATGAGACGTAACTGATACGTTAATAATTGGAAAGTAGGGAAGATTTAACAAATAATCCCCGAGGAAGTAAAAGGTAAAATAATTTTATTTATTTCGCATTGAATTACTATATATCCATACCATTACAAAATACATTTACATACAATGTTAATCATATAAAATAGTAGTATAATCTTCATCATGTTGGATGTGCGACAGAAATAGTTCAATACAAAATGCAATTACGGACAATATTCATTGTATAATATAGGAGTATGATCTTTATTTCACTCAATAATAGTACTTAATGAATTTTATAATGGAATACTCATTATGGAGCCTGGTAAGCAAGTCAGACTTGAGAGCAGGTTCTACATAAACATAAAAGGCAGCTGTTGCAATGATAACCCTACATATATTTTGTTAATTTTTGTTCCAAACCCTAATCCTCTCTGTGTAATTATCAGTCTTTCATTCTCCCTTTCACAACATTTACTGACTGTAATATTCTTAAATCCTTAGGTGTCCCATTAAAAATTAGAGATAAAGTAACCTCAAATTTTCTTCTACCTTGATTTGTATGATATCTTTTTGCTATGTACTCAATCTTGTCCCTTAATGGTAATGCCTTTTTATATAGATGAGGTATTTTATATTTGTCATTAAAATAGTTTTCTATTATGATGACATATCTATACAGCATTTATAAACGCAGTATTCCCAATTTTTGAAAGATATCTCTTCCATATAGAATATTTGTATTGTTTGATTTAGCCGAAGATATTCTCTCTAGGATTTTTTGCTGCTTATTTTTTAGAAAATTAACTTTTGCAGAACCAAAGGATTCCCTAACTGTTATACCATACCTTAAAATACTCTCAACAGGTGCAAAATACTCTAGCTAGATAGAACAACTGAAGATAAAAAGCTACCAAGGAATAAAAGAACAGGGCTTCGGTAGGGAGGAATGGAGGGTGGAAGTTAGCAAAACTTCTTTCCTCTACGTTCGCAAATTCTTGTGAAAATTAAAAACGAGGTATAACTGATTCGAAATAGCACCTTCACTTTTTTATTTGAATGTTCATATATTATTAATTTGATTCCGTCAAGTTTCTTCTATGAAACTCCAAAGCTGTGCTTTGAATGTTTTCTCTATGTTACGTTTATGCCCAGTTTCATTGCAGCCTCCAAGTATTTCACGTGCCCAATACGCTCGTTACATACGAGTCAAGTAACCCACAAATGTGAATGAATGCGAATGAATCGATATTCATTCGATACAAACAAATATTTTTTAATAATTTTGTCGAGCGCCTCATCAGTTTGTACCAGTGTTTGTTTGTTTGTTTTGTCATTAAGTTGAAGGCCATTAAACTCATTATCTTCACATATTTATAGCAAAATAAATCGAGTGTCAATTTTCACATTTTCATCTCCATACGTTGTAGATTTTAACATCGATATTTATTCATGGATTCACTACGTAACTTTTGTTCCACACTTGTATTTTTCATTGGATAAGGAGTCACTACTGGAGCGTATCGCTTGGTAGTACTGCGTGCTACATACGGCAAGCAACATCAATCTCCTTTTATGCTAAATTATCTCCTTCACTGCCTTCAAGAAGTGCATTGGGGAGCAGTTCATCTTAGCGGGAAGGTGTTCTCCTCAGCGCCGTGGCCTTCTCGTCTCTCGCCCTCTTCTCTCACGTCGTCATTCCCTCCCTCACGAGACAGCAGATCGGGTCCGACACCCTCTCTCCTCGGCTATTCATCAACCGGAACAACACTTCGCCGCGTTTACCTGGTTTGGTGTTGCGTGCATCATAAATCGGTGATGGAGGATGCCGCCTTGGCGCTGGGGCGGAAACAACTATCTGTCAGTTACCAGCTGAGAAATTCTCGTGAATTTGTTAGTCACTATTCGTGCGAATTTAATAACGGTGTGAAAATACCATCCTGCCACAACCGTGCAAAAATCTTAAGAACCATTTCCGTATTACCATAAAGATGTACTAATTTTAAAAATTTGTATTCCATGAATATTTAGAATTTCGTGTCGGCGGAAATTTTCCCCATCAAATTCATTTCTTATTTACTTATTTCGCATTTGATTAATACATATCAATGCAATACGTAATACATCTACATATAATCATATACAAAAGTAGTATAATCTTCATCATATAATTACAGACAATCAATACAGATATACAATTATAGACAATCAATAAATATATACGACGACAGGCAATCTTCAACAAATACCGCAGGGGTATGATCTTCATAGTATACAACAGTAGTCTAAATTAAAAATTATAAATGGAATACTCATTCTGGTCCTACTCAGCTAGTCAGTTCTGGCTTGACAGCAGGTGCCACATGAACAAAAACGATAGCTTAAAGTGTTGAAATTATAAATCTACATATATTCTACGTCAAGTTTTACTCCAAGCCCTTCTGTGTTATAGCCAGTCTTTTATTCTCCCCTCAGTTCATTTAATGACTGTACTATTCTTAAAACCTTAGGTATACCATTGAAAATTAAAGTTAAGTGAACTCCAATTTTCTTCTACCTACTTTTTATGATATTTTTTGTCATACGTATACCCAATATTGCCCCTTAATATTACTGCCTTTTTATGCAAATCAGGTATTTTATATTTGCCATTACAAGAGTTTCCTATTATGATGTCATATCTATACAGCCTGTCTACAGGCAGAATTTCCAATTTTTAAAATATTTATCTCTTCCATCTAGAATATTTGTATTTTTTGTGCTAGTCTCAGAGATTTTCTCTCGGATCTTTTGCTGTTTATTTTTTAGCATATTAATTTTTCTAGAACCAGTCGATCCCCATACCCTTATGCTATACTTAAAAAAGAAAAATTCGATTTGAACATCCAAAGATGGATGTTACATTTGAAAACTTTAAACTGAAGGTAAAGGGAAACATTTTTCTCTTTGTTATACCCGTAGATACTAAACGGTTTTTGACGGAACCGTGGTAGCATACTAAAAATATAGCAATAACTGAAATATATATTTTTTTAATTCTTGGAACATACATAGTCCAACTGAGTAATCTTTAAAGAGTGCAAATATTGTTGAAGCCATGTTAGAAAGACAAAATCACAAATTCAAAAAACCTTTCTTGAGACAAGGAAGGCCAGTTCTCTAGTAGTTATTCATTTTTTTACAATTTTTTATTCATTAATTATCTTCCGTTTGAATTTCAATGGAAAATCTGCACAAATACTCGTCAGTGAAAGCTGAATAATTTTTTTTAATAGTGGCAGCAATAAAGACGAACACGGAATGATATTAAATGGTGTTTGACAATTTTCCTGGACTACCATTCCCTCTTCAAATGCTGTGCTTTTGGTCACGAATACAATACGCAGATGTATCCAATCACGAATTAAATTTTTGGAATATCGAATGATATATGTTACCATAGAAGACAATAAAATCTGTTAACAAAGCAGCATAAAAAAGTACGCGGCATTTTTATTTTAGATTTCATACGAGTAGTCATATTTCTTTGAATTATATACGTATATACAAGGTGCGGCATTTTTTGAAAGCCTTTTGCGTTTGAAAAAAGGAAGTTATGTTGCGGCTCCCTGTTTGTGTTTGTACACATTTATTAATATAAATAAATAAATAAATAAATAAATAAATAAATAAATAAATAAATAAATAAATAAATAAATAAATAAATAAATATATATATATATATATATATATATATATATATCTATCCCTTTTCCTTATATCTGTTTCTGTATATATGAGTATTTATTCGCCGTTTGGCGGGATTTCGTGTTTGAATGTATATATATATATATATATTTCTCCCTCCCCGGACTACAACCTTGACGTGGTGGAAGGGCTTGTGCGTTCCGATGACCCCTAGAGCTGTGCTGGCGGGAGTAATAACAATTATAATAATTGCTCCTGGTAGAGGTCACCCATGCCAGATAGGTCGAAGGTTAGGAGCCAGACGAAAGGTAGTCCACGCAGCGTCTGTTCCTCAGTGAGGTGGCTGCAATGGCGTCTGATCCTAGTGGAGCGGTCAGTCAGTGATGGTATCACGTTAAAAACACTATTGAGGAAGGCAACGGGAGACTTATATATATATATATATATATGTATATATATATATATATATATATATATATATATATATATATATATATATATATATATATATATATATGTGTGTGTGTGTGTGTGTGTGTGTATGGTACATACACACACATGTCCTATACTGCGACATCTGGACCTGGATCTCGATTTTCCGACAGAATGATCTGTTGCTTGTTTCTTATACCAACAATTACTTGAACCAATTGTTCTGTTGGATGGATTTTACATAAATAAAGTTAAGTTAAATAAAAAAACATAGAAAGCCCTTCTCCATTTGTGGAGGTGGCTTGAGTTAGTTATCGGGTACGTCTGGGAGACATGAGCCTTTCAGTTAAATTGAAATGGATAATTCTCCCCACCTCTCTCTTCACCACCAAACCTATTCATACCCAACCATGATATTAGTTGAACTATTTCATTTAAGGGGGAGTACTTCATGTTCTGTATTAGTCATTTTACTTAGTTACGGTGTGTCTAATGTCGAAAATATATCGTAATGTGTATGAATATGGAAACGGGATCCCTTAAGATATTGAAATACCATGATTTTTTGATTTTATTTGATAATTTCTTCCAACTATATTCCCAACAAGATTTTTCAACTGCATGCTCTCAACTCTTTTTGCATTTAATTCCTTGTTGAAGCTCGAACGTGGCTTTCCATGACTTTTGATGTAAGTTTATGCATGAGTAAGACCTGTATGGAATGAATTATTTTCAATTTGGTTTTCTTAGCTATTGGGTAAATTTTAGGATGAGTTTCTCATAAATACACGTACAAGTAAATATATTTTTAATTTATTTTAACGAAAGTAACTGTACACACGAGTACAGTACATGATCTTTTCACATACTGCCTTGATCAAAAAGTTCCCGGAATAACCACCGTGTGGCGCTCCCATCGTTCCGATTTGAGTTCTGTTTTTTTTGTTAAATTGTTACATCTGTTGTTGATATTCCCTTTAAATCTTAGTCTCATAACTTGACATTTGCAAAAGTTACGGTCGGTTTTCGGTATGTCCATCAGTGCTTCCTGCGATTTTTCCATTACTTCCTCTCGGCTGCTAAAACGCGTTCCCCGTAATGGTTTTTTAACTCGATTGAACAGAAAGAAGTCACAGGGAGCCAAATCAGGTGAATTCGGTGGCTGTTGGATGGTATTTGTTGCATTTTTCGTCAAAAAATTACGAATAATGATAGCACTGTGCGACGGTGCGTTATCATGGTGCAAAATCCACGAGTTTTCTGCCCACATTTCTGGTCTCTTTCGGCGAATTGCTTCACGCAAACGTCTCATAACGCCCAAATAATACTCTTTGTTTACTGTCTGGCCTTCTGGCAAAAATTCATGATGCACTACACCGTTGTAATCCATGAAAACCGTCAGCATTGCCTTCTTTTTTGACTGAAAACGACGTGGTTTTTTTGGTCTCGGCTCATTTGGTGAACGCCATTCACTTGCCTGATGTCTGGATTGCGTGTCGTACTCATAAACCCACGTCTCGTCTCCAGTAATGATCCTTTTGATGAATGTGGGATCGGATTCAGCCTCGCAAATCATGTCTTTTGCGACGTCAACACGGTCTCTTTTTTGCATGAAATTGAGGTCTTTTGGCACCAACTTTGCTGCTACACGACGGAAACCCAAATCATTAACCACAATGTCTTGGGCGGATCCATAGGCAATGTTCAAGTCCTCCGCTATTTCTCTGATGGTTAATTTGCGGTTATTGACCAACATTTCTTTTACTTTATCAATTTTTTCACCGACTTTCGATGTCGATGGTCTGCCACTGCGTTCATCATCTTCGATTGACTCACGACCACTTCTGAACCGCTCGTGCCACTGGTAAACGACCGTTTTTTTTTAGAGAATCGTTGCCGAAACACTTTTCCAACATTTCCAACGTCCGTCTTCGTCTTCTTTTTTTTTTGCCAAAACGTTCCCTCTTGACGCTTGGCTTGCAGCTGCCCGATGATTTAATCATTCAGCTGCTGTGTTTGCGGCTTCTTAGCCCGTCGATGAAGGAAGGTCTAATCAACTCCTTTTCCTTTTCAATGGTGGTTGGTCGTCGTCCCGTCCCGTTGCTGCTCTTGGGCGTTTGTGCCTTTCCCAGGAGACAGGTTTTAAGCCGCCGATCGACCGCAAGTGCTCTTCTTTTTTGCCTTCAAGCTCCTCGTAAAAGGCCGTCGCGCGAGTCTTGATGACATTTCCAATGGGCGCAGTTTCAGTTAAGGCGTGGAGAATTTCTGCGGCATAGTTCCAGCCAAGCCCAAGTACACTGTTGAGTGCCCCTCTTTCCGTTACCTCCAAGTGGTGGAAGGCCGTCTGAGTCATTCTGCCACTCC
Organism: Hetaerina americana; assembly: GCF_022747635.1. Classification (NCBI taxonomy): domain Eukaryota; kingdom Metazoa; phylum Arthropoda; class Insecta; order Odonata; family Calopterygidae; genus Hetaerina; species Hetaerina americana. The sequence goes on from NW_027286385.1 coordinate 22,235, forward strand.
ATGCCGGTGAAGCGTACATCAAGATTGGGCGAATTGCCGCCACGTACAGATACGTCTTTGTCTTGATAGAGAGGGACGGTGAACGCAGCAGCGGCGAGAGTTGTAGTCGTCTTCCTCTTGCCTTCCTGGTGGCAGCGAGGGCGTGACTTTTGAATGTCAGTCTTTTATCCAGTATCACGCCTGGATAGGTCACCTCTTCCTTCCATGGCGCCTCCTCGGTGCCCACGAGGATTTCTCCTGGTTCTCGCAGTCCTCCAGGTGAAAAAAGAATCGTCTGTGTCTTTGCGCTGTTGACGCTGATTCGCCACAGGGCGTACCACTCCAGCAGTTTGTCTACTGCTCGCTGTAGGTATGTTGCCGCCATGTGTGCTCTCCGCGAAGTGGTCACTATTGCTGCGTCATCCGCATACAGGGCAACCATGGTATGTCGTCCAAGGTCTACCGGGAGGTCCGCCGTATATAGATTAAAATGTATCGGTCCGAGCACCGATCCTTGCGGCACGCCTGCGTGGACCTGTTTCGGCTGTGACAGCGCGCGTCCCCAGGCGACACGGAAAGTCCTTCCTGTCAGGTATGATGTTAGCAAGCGGCGCTGCCAATTTGGAAACCGCTGTATTGCAAGTTTTCGCCTGAGACCAGCGTGCCATACCCGGTCGAAGGCTTTCCTGATGTCAAAGAACGCCGCCGTTGAGCAGCATCGCCGATTGAATCCGGCCGTCACCTGTTCCACGAGACGGACGAGCTGGTGTGTGGTGGAGTGTTCCTCTCGAAAACCGTACTGTGATGCCGGCAAGATTGAGTAGGCCGCGATGTGCTTCAGGAGATGTGGCAGCAGTACCCTCTCAAGCAGCTTTCCCAGGGTCGCTAGCAGGGCGATCGGGCGGTAGTTCTCTACGTTCCTAGCGGACTTCGGCGGCTTCGGCAATAGGATGACTTTTGCCGATTTCCAGATGGCCGGAAAATGTCCCATGGAGAAGCAGGCCGTAAAGAGCGTAATCAGGTGAGTTGCGAGCGAGACAGGCATCTGTCGAAGGGCCTCGTTCGGGATGTTGTCCTCTCCTGGTGCTTTCTTGCAGCGTAGTCGTCCAAGGGCTGCTCTCAGGTCGTTTTCGGTAACCTTCGTTACCGTCATGGTGCCCTCCTCCGTTGTTTCATCCTCTTCAGGAAAGTCGCTAGGATCATCCGGTACCAGTGGATCCGGAGTCGACGTGAAAGTGGCCTCCAGCGTAGTTGCTGCAAATTCAGCCTTTTCGTCTTCCGTGATAAGAGGGCCACCAGGTGAGTCGATCGGTGGGTCGATCCGAATGCTGTGGCGAAGAGAAGCTGCCATTCTCCAGATGCTCCCATCTTCGGTTCGGAGGGAAGCAACCTTCCTTTCCCACGTCGTCTGCCTGTGGTCCTGGATGAGCTGCCTCACTTCGGCTCGTTTTCTTCTAAACCGTGCCCCATCCGCGGGACATTTGGTTCTTTGAAATCGTCGTCGAAGCCGATTTCTTTCGCGGATGCGGCGAAGGATGGAATGAGGCAGCGTCAGATGTCCAGAAGGGCGGATCAGTTTTATTGGCACGGTGTTCTGTAATGCTTGGTCCACGCCAGCTGTTATGACAGAAGCATATTCGTCCAGCATAGCTTGTGACGTCAGTGATGGCGGCTGTTCCGGTAAAATGTCGGACAGGATCTGCCTGTACCCTGTCCAGTCTGTTTTGTCCAGGCATCGCACCTGCCGTGGGGGAAGTAACGTTGGGCAGCATCCCAGATAGGTGCAGACTGGGTAGTGGTCGCTGTCCAACGTCGGTGTCGCCACGAGAGAAAGCGAACTCGTGAGCCTACGGTGCAGCGCAATATCTAAGACGTCTTCGCTCCTGCCGTGATGCTGATGCGTTGGCCCATGTGGACCCGCGACGCGTACTCCGTTGTTCTGAGCCCATGTGAGCAGCGCTTCACCCCGAGGGTTCGGTGTAATTGAATGCCATGCAGCATTCTTTGCATTTAGATCCCCGAGAAAAAGCGACGGCCGTGACCCGGAGAAGATGACTTCGAAATCCTGTGTGGCTAGAGGTCGTTTTGGGGGGAGATAGAGTGACCCCACTGTGAGAGAGCCGATCGAAGTATCTACTTCAATGGCTGTCGCCTCTAGATGCAGTCGAGCTGGTAGGTCAATTTTTCTCGCAGCCAGGTCAAGCGAAACGAGGACCGCCGTGCCCCCTCCTCTTGTTTGCCGGTCATCCCGGTAAACTGCATAGCCTGGAACGCCGTATGAAGTTCCAGGACGGAGATGAGTCTCTTGCAGACAGACGATTGAGATTCTTGCCTTCCGTAGAAAGGCAAGCAATTCAGGGGTTTTTCGCTTCAATGCGCCGCCGACATTCCATGTGGCTAGGATGATAGATTTATTTAATTCTCGCCTATGGTCCATTTTGGTTTGGGAAAATAGTGGTAAGGGCGACAGTTAAAGCTTGCAGCTGTTGTTGCAATAGCGCAGCAGAGGACGTCAATGCTTCCAGGATGGAAGAGAGGGATGTAGCCAAAGTTGGAGTCGGCATCTGCGAGTCTGCAGCCCGCCTCTTCTGGAGAAGAGGAATTTTTATTTCTTCTGCTGTCTCCCTGGCGACCGGAGCCGGCGTCGAGAGTGGAGGAAAGTCAAGATGCTTGCACATGGTCAGACGTTGGGTTGCGTTGGTTGGGTCTCCCGGCTTCGACGCGTTGAAGGTACCAAGCGTCTTCTGTTGAGGAGAAGGCAGCTCTGTTTCAGCGGCGGTGTTCTTCGCCCCCTGGGTTGGTGCGCCTTTCCTCCGGAGGCTAGCCATCTTCATCTCCTTCTGTTTGGCGTAGACAGGGCAGGTCCTGAAAAATGCAGGATGGTTTCCTCCGCAGTTACAGCAACAAGTCTTCTTCCTTTCCGTATCCGGACATTGGATGCCTTCATGTGCACCAGCACACTTGTAGCATCGCGGGGCTGCCGTGCAGTTGGAAGATGCGTGTCCGAATCGGGTGCACCGGTAACACATTTGTAGCTCCCTGTGCTGATATTTTGCCACCCTGACACGGGAATTGCCGATGTATCTTATGGCAAGCATTTCTTTTGTTTGCCATTCAGGGTTTTCCTTGACAACGACAAGGAAGAAGGTTCCCTGCCGCACCAGATGCACTCGTTCCACCGGAATCCCCATGGCGTCCATATCTTCTTTCAGTAGCTCAACTGGGTAGGTGCACGGAAGTCCACGAACCGCGTAGAAATTGGCTCGTAGGGATTTCGGGCCCCAGGTCGAGAATTGTGCATTTGACTGCACCAACAGCTGCTTTATGGCCGCATAATCAGCCGCAGTCTTTAGTTGAAGTCTCGTCGAGTCGGTTGTATGGATTGCAGTAAAGGACTTGTCCGTTGCCTTGGATCGGACAAGTTTCAGCAAGGCCGCGTGGTCTACTACATCGTATATGATGAGTGCCGGGGGGCGTGGTTCTTTTTTCGGCTTGCCGGGGATCCAGATGGTGCAGATGAATTTTCAGCCTCCATCGCCACGGGAGCAGAAGAGTTGTCCGTGTCCGGATCCGTGACGAGCGGTGAGAATTTATTACTCGTACTTACCGGGCGCTTATTAGTTGCTTCTTCAATGGAAAGGAATGGTGCGCTACGCTTCCCGGCTCCTCTGGGATCCTTGACGTGTCGCCAGTCGTCGTTGAATTTCGCGGCAGGGGCAGACGGCCCGTTCTGATGCATGGAAACGTCCATATTTAGAGCGCCGGCAGTATGAACAGGGTTTGAAGAAGTATTTTCCAGCTGCTGGTCGAGAGGAGTCCTTATAGTGTCCGCTGGCAGCGGCACGATGTCCATATTGGGCGCCACCGGCGCCTTGCTTCGCTGTCCCTCGATTATTTAATGATGTCAGCAACCAGGGTTAGAAGTATCCAGTAGAATATTCCAAGGGAGGCGTACGTCGAAATTTCTGTAGGTATATCCAGGTCTGATGGTCTATCCTCCGTCTCCAACGTTCAGGTCAGGTCTATCAACATCTCCAACGTCCGTGCGCCACTAAATCCGTTTTTTACGCAAAATTTAATACAAGTTCGTTGTTGCAAATTTAAATCCATTTCTGAAATTGTAAAAAATCGCCAACACACACAGAGATAGATGTACTCTTGGCTACGTAACTTTTGCAAATGTCAAGTTATGACACTAAGATTTAAAGGGAATATCAACAACAGATGTACCAATTTAACAAAAAAAAACAGAACTCAAATCGGAACGATGGGAGCGCCACACGGTGGTTATTCCGGGAACTTTTTGATCAAGGTAGTATGTACACATATGTACATGATCTTTTGGTGTGTCTCCTCCTAAATTACTGATGCTTCTATATCGATGTATTCTATGTTCTATCAATGTATTCTATATGTATTTTATATCTATGAATTAAAATAAAGGCACCAATTGATATGCATTTTACTTCTTTTTTAAAGATTACTTTTAATATTCTGTTTGTAGAATTTTAATGATCAAAAGTGATCGCGTGTTGCTTGCATCGGATCTACTTTCGACTCAGTTAATGGAGTACATACGACAAGGAAACTTGGTAACCTTTATCTTTGTGGACTGGTAATTGCCGAATTGCCTTAGGGATAGAATAACGGCGCCAGCTTGGAAGACGAACTTTGATTTGTTTTCATATCCCACGACGAGTTTCATTAATATTTTTGTGCCAGTAAAATTTTACCCTTCCTTGGCTACGGAGCAAATTTGAGGAGGAAGCTATCGTCTACGGGAGGGACATTTGTAGGACTTTGCGTGGTGAGCTTAACTTTTACAGATATTATAACGGCAATCCCAGAATGGCATTTTCTCAAGAATTGATGCTTTTTTATTTCCTTGAACAAAGTTCTTCCGGCCGAAAATAATTCTCCGAGTAGACCTCACTTTTGGGAAAATTTCTGTTATTCGTTAAAGCAAAAAAAAAAGAAAATGAGAACATTGCTCGTTTCCACGTTGATTCATAATTTATTTGATTTCCGCAGAACTTCTCGAATGTGATGCAAAAGGAGCGTGACATTTGATACCGTCTTTTATTAACGCTTCCTCTTGGAGTGAACGCCACGCATATATTTACTTTCTCTGATGTTAAAATTGAAATTTTTCGTGAGTTATGAGTTCCCTAAACGTAGCCATTTATATCTAGCTGTAGAGTGGCCTTCGCCGTGAGTTGGGACACCTTTTTCTCTCTTTCTCTCTCCATCTACGCCCTCAATTAGATTTCCCGCTCGGAGTTGCGTAACGCGCTGTTGGCAAAATAAATACGATGGTATTTCCCACAATATCATCGGAATGTGTGTGTGTGACTCCGCTCCTTTGAATACGTATCAGAGGAAAAACCTAGTTGAACGATGGCTTTATGGGAGCGTTCACCGTTAACACATGTACCCCTGGAGAGAGCTGATGGGATCGCGTGTAAAAAAACAAAGCAAAAAGTAATTTACGGCTGACTATTCCGTGGTTACGTGCGTGATCATGGACGTTTAATTTCGGATTGAAATGGTTTTTCAAATCTTTTGGGCGTTAGCACAAGTGCAGGAGGATGGGAAAATGGGAATAAGATGCAAATTCACATCAGAGGGATTAATTATAAATAGGAGCGTGTTTTCAGTGTCCGGATAGAAAGGGATTTTAATGGGTAAATTAGGATCTGCTGGGATTTGACGCTCGAACGGGATATTTGCG
>NW_027286386.1:0-27748 GCF_022747635.1 Hetaerina americana
TTTATTCTTAATTACGATTAACACCCCCCGCCATACGCCCTTCCGGCGACTTGCGGGGTATTAAGTAGATGTATTCATTTTCATTGAGATATCCTTATACATATCTACATATCTCGTGGATGGGAAATATTGGAACTTAATATCCGGCAGTCGTCTTTTTGTGTGCGTGTGATTTGCGCTTCTATTTCAATTTGGGTGTAATTCGTAGAACTATCTTCTATTGCATGACTTCGGTTGATTCGTGGAGGCGGGTCAGGCGGTGCACACCGCGCACCAAGTCGGAAGAGTGGGAGAAGGCGTGGACGAGGGGAAAGGTCAGCATGGTTGCCCTTGTCGGGGTGCCCCCCTCTCCAGGGGGTCTCGGTGTCGCTGCCTCCCATCATCCTTCCGTGCCTTATCTTCCTCGGCCCACGAGGCCTCCGTCCCACTCCTCCCCTTACCTCCCGGGGGGGGGGGTTGAGGGGGACGGGGACAGAGGGACCGGGCGAGAAGTGCTGTGACCCCCTCGGATCGGAAATTTAACAAGCAGCCATAGCAACCCGTCGTCGGCAAACACGCCCCCACCCCTCTCCTGCCCACTTAAGTTACCTCATCTCGAGGGCAATAATGAGGCGGCGATCGGTGATTGAGATAAGGGCGACGTTGGCTGGAAGAGTGATCGCGAGCCGCGCTTTGGTTAGCGGGCCGTTTTTGCGGGAGCGGCGCTGTTTGAGGGGAGGGTCCCGGCTCGGCGGTCATTTAATGCCGTTATCGCACTTTCGACGACCACGTGGGCGGCCATGGCGCCTGCTGGTCCCGACTTGAATTTTTAAAACACGACATCCGAGAATCGCCCCATATATTATTCGTATTTACACACACACATATATATATATATATATATATATATATATATATATATATATATATATATATATATGTATATATATATATATATATGTATATATATATATATATATATAGTCGTAGTCAATATGGCGGAGACTCGCTTGGGCACGGGGAGCTTGGTTGCTTGCATTGCATGTTGGTGCTGAGGACAGGGGGAGTGAGGCAGGGAGATGCACGGCAGAATAGAGTTTAACCTGACTGGAAGTGTTCAATATCTGTAAAAAGCAGCCCGGTACTGTTGAACTGTGATCGCGTGGTTGGTAGCCGCGACATCGTTGGTGGGAGCGTAGCACAGAATGAGTGAGTCGCATTCAGTTTTTGCGTCTTTTATTTGACCCTTATCAAGCAATGGGGTTCAGGCACCGGGGAGTAGGGACGAGCGAGCACTTACGGGTGTAGGGCGTCTCGAGCGTGGTCGTACGCTAGGCCAACGGACTCGGAGGCGGCACGGAAAGTCGAGAGAGGTGCAGCAGGGCGTGGTTGGTCGTCTCTGGTGTCTCGACTGACGGATTCAGAGGCAGGGTATCGGGTGAGGAATCGGGAAGGGAATGGGGCCCTGCTCCTTCCTCACCCTATGTGAATACCTCTTTGTGGAGGCGTCCCATTCGTCTTACCAGTCCTTGGGACTATGAAGACGTTTTGTGTTCTTCTGCGTTGTCTCTTGGCGGATTTATTACTTCAGGGAAGTCTTCTTAACACTTCCTTGGCTTCTTCCCTGGCGGAAGTGATTCAGGGGTGTCCAGGCTAGCGATGGGTCGTTTGTGACGATCCCACGGCCAGACCTGTGCCTCGGAGATTCTTCGGATAACAGCAAAGTCAGACTCCGCTGCTTTTCTGAAGAAATCCTGCGCTGCCTTTGGAAGTAGAAAGTCCCTGCTCCAGGAGCGTCTCGCTTTATATAGCATCGTGCCCTAGGGGGAAGGGACTTCAAAGTAGCTACATAGTAGCAACATTGTAGCAACAAGGGAATTGGTAGAGGACATTGTCTTGCCTTGGTTTCCGAGAAACCCGCGCTACATCACCATACATTGTCTGGTATGCTTGGGAGAGTTAACCAATAGTGTGGGTTTCCGAGAAACCCACACTACATAACCTTCGCAGGATATTAGGCCTGGGGGGGGGGTGTGCGTGCCATGCCGTATTTTGTCACCACCAAGCGTGAATGCAGAAATAAAATAAATGCTGGTTCGGTGCCTTACCCCTTACATAAATTTACTCATTTTTTGATATTACATTGGCAAAAGTAATAAATGAAAATCATATAAGAATAACAATAATAAAACATTCACCTTCACAGTGTTCACCTGTTTTCACTTGTGAAATTCATAACACGACATTAATGCAGGAACTTCGACATTTTCTTAGGCTGATTGTTAGTAGAACAAATCGTAGAAATACAGTAAACACTAAAATATAAGTACATATCACTAAGAATGAAATGGAGAAGCAATCCGTCGTCAGAGATGTTTCACAAAACGGCACTTGAAATTAATTAAGAAGTTTGAGAAATTTGCAGTCGTATTCAGTCTTTCTTATGTGGCTCCACCTTCGCACCAGGGAAATTTGTTACTTGTACTTCTTTTCCTCTTTCCTCGAAGCTTGCACCATTATTCACGTGAGAACTTATCACACCGTCTGGAATAATAGATCGAGGAGTTTGCACAGTCCGCTTGTCCAGCCGGTCTTGTCCTCCACGGACCACGTTATCTCCCCAACGCAGCCGTAGAAGAAGGTCAGAAAGTTGGAAGGACTAGCTAACTAGTGAGACAGTTATAGGCACTTCTGGATATCGGCTTTCCGGACGGCGTTTGCGGCCCTTCACCTGCGAATGTACTTGCGGTGGGCGTGGCGGAGAGGTTTTTTTTGCTCTCGGGGAATTTCCTGGGTGCTGAGGGGGTGCGGCAAGGGGCCTCTGGATAGGAAGGGAGTAACTGTTGCGGGTAACTTGTCGCATCACCGAATTGGGTGGGCGCAAAAGGGACCAATCGATGTCCTTCCCAGGTGTCGAGGCGGCCAGGTGGTTGTGGTCGCGACAGCAACATTGCGTCCATCGTCTTCCGTGCATCGGGCATCTTCTTCCCATGTGGAGGCGGCCATGGTCATCAAGGGTTGGGTCAGGGATAGCACCAAGTGCAGATCCTTTCCATGGGAGGGTGGTTTCTCGGGGGTGACTGGGATACTCCATTCTGCATCGGCGTCCGAACTGCATCTCCGCCGCTGCGATTCCTCGCACTCTTAAGTCGGACAGATCACTTCCGAAAATGGCAAATAATTTGCTCCTCTGGGGTACCATTGCACCAGGCAGGCTCAATCCCGTTGCTGGTTAAGAATGGATTTTAGGATTAGAGGAAAGTGTTCTACTAGGTAGGGGTCGGAGATTATAGGGGAAAGGGGGCTTGGAGGGAGGACTTGGAGTTGCAATGTACTCTTCAAGGCCTTCGGCGTTGGATGGCGATAAGGAGATACGAGTGGGTTCAATTGGAGGGGGGGAGGCTGGAGGTTGTTCGGCGTCTTGTGGTGCCGTGCCGTCACCCAAAAACAGGGGTAAGGGACTAGGTTCAGGATCTGGCGGTAAGGGTAAAAGGTTACGCATATGGGCCAGGAGACGTATTCCGTCTTTCAGGTCCTCTATGTCTGCGGTAACGGGGCTTCTAACTTTAACTATTTTGTGGGGACCTTTCCAACAGGAGAAAACTTTCGTGCTTGACCACGTGCGAGCGATTTATTTCGCAAGAGGACAAGTTGTCCTTCGGCTATAGTCGGGAGTGTCAAACCTGAGTTGTACTTCTGATGTTCCAACTCAGTGAATTGCTTGTTTGACTCGATAGTGTGTTCATGCGCAAACTGTAACCTTCTCTGCATTTCGTGATCATAGGGAGGGGCCTCCGCGTAACACGTTGGAATCGGAGATAAAATGGTATCCCATGGCATATTAAGTTACTACCGCGCATTAAGTAAGCTGGAGAGAATCCCGTGATGCGGTGCTTGCTGTTCCGATAAGTGAGCAATGGGAAGCCCAGTTGTTCGTCCCAATCAGAGTGGTCTTGGGCCACGTGATGGGAAATCACAGAAGCAAAGGAGTGGTGTGCACGCTCTAGACGACCATTTGAGACGGGGTTATATGGAGAAGTGAAGATAGATTTTGTTTTCAGTTTCCTGCAAACGTTTTTCATTAGTTCCGAAGTGAAGTTCGCACCTCTATCTGTCAGTAAATATTTAGGCACACCGTGACGGCAAATTATGTGCTCGACAAAAAATCCTGCTACTGTTTTGGCCCGTTGATCAGGGATCGCAAAGGCTTCAAGATATCTTGTGAAATAATCTGGGCAAGTTGAAATATATCGATTACCTCGGGAGGATTGCGGTAGTGGTCCAACAACATCCACAGCTAATTTTTCAATTGGGTAGGTGGGGCTTCAACCACTGGCTGTAATGGAATCTTATTCGCGCGTAATTTGCTCTTTTGGCATTCGATGCAACGCTGTACGCACTGGAGGGTGTCCGAATAATAGCCTTTCCAGTTGAAGTGTCGCTGGACAATTTCCAGTGTTTCCTCGATTCCGCGATGTCCTGATAGGGGATTATCGTGACCACGAGTCAAAATGAATTTCCGCATATTTTTGGGTGCACACATTGTAAATTTTGGTACAATCTCCGAACTTCATGTAACACATTCTCCTCACCGTAAAACTAGAGCGGGTCATGCTGTCGGGCCAAAGCATGCAGTGGCTGGAGATCAGGGTAATCAACCTGTTCCTTTGCTATTTTCTCTTTATCCTGCGAGGGCTCATATGCTACCAATTCAGTGTGAAGCGAATCAACGGTGGAAGGCACTCGGGAGAGTGCATCTGCATGTGACATTTTCGGCCCGGGTTTGTGCTCGATGGCGAATGTATATTCGCTAAGTTCCATGATCCACCTTGTTAGCCTGGGCTTAGGTTCCTTGAGGGTAAGTAGCCATTTCAAAGGTTTATGGTGGGTGTACAAAACAAATGGGCGCCCTTAAAGGTAAACGCGGAATTTTTTCGTCATCTCTACCACTGCTAGACATTCAAGCTCCGTAGCTGAGTAGGATTTTTCGGCTTTCCTTAACTGTCGGCTGGCACAAGCTATCGGATGTTCACCGTCCTCAAATTCTTGGGCAAGAATACCACCTACAGCTATCAGTGATGCGCCCGTCGAAAGGATGAACGGCCTCATAAAATCGGGGAATTTTAGTACAGGCTGCGTTATTAGACAAAGCGGTAGCTCTTCAAATGATTTTTTCTGCTCCGCTTTCCAAGCGTATTCCGTTTCCTTTTTTGTCAACTGCGTGAGTCCGCTAGCCTTCATTGCGAAATTTGGATTAAATCTTCTATAATACCCAACCAACCCAAGAAACGACTGCACAGACTTTACGTTCCCAGACAGTGGAAAGTTCTTAACAGCAGCCACTTTTTCTTCGTCCGGACTAATTCCCTTTGCTGCAACAAGGTGTCCTAAAAAATTAACTTGCTGTTGAAAAAAACTACATTTTTGTGGTTTTAACCGTAGTTTCGCGTTTCTTATTCGAGAAAAAAATCTCGCGAAGACCCAAAATCTGACCATTAAGTGTGGCATCATGCCGAAGGATGTCGTCTAAATAACATACGCAATCATGGTGAATTAATCCATCTAACACCTTCGACATCAGGCGCATAAAAGTGGAGGGAGCGTTTGCTAAGCCAAAAGTCATTCGGTTGCATTGAAAATGGGCATCTGGAGTGCTGAAAGCTGTGTATTCTCCGCTTTCGTCCATCTGGACCTGCCAATAACCACTACAGAGATCCATGGATGAGAAATATCGAGCACCACCAAGCTCATCTAATATTTCGTCTATATTTGGCATGGGAAACCCCTATTTCTTAGTCACACTATTTAAGGCACGGTAGTTGATACAAGGGCGATATTCTGGAGGTCCTCCGTCTATGGACTTCTTCCTGACTAGTATTAGCGGTGCCGACCAAGGGCTTGTTGACGTAGATATTATTCCGGCCTGCAGCATTTCTTTGATGTCTCGATCGAGAACGGCTCTCTATGAGAAAGGGACGCGAAATGGTCGTTTTTTTTATCGGCTTGGCGTCGCCAACATTTATCGCGTCCCGGACTAGATTAGTGCAGCCTAATGAAGTGGGTCAATGTACAAATATATCTGAGAATTCAATTAATAAACCCTGCGAGGATGTTGATGCTTAAAACGTCACGTCTTCGAAATTAAATGGAGACAACAAGTCTCTTAGCGGACATTTTTGGGCCATAATTCTACCTATTCGACCAAATTTTCATTTGCAGTTTCAATTATACACTTTTACATCATCCCTACTGGTATTTCTGTTTCTTTCCTGACGACCTGCTCGCCTTTACCCGTATTACGTAGCAAAAGAGGAATCGTTCCGTCTTCTTCAATTCGTGTCACCATTGGGGGTACCAAAACATTCCTATCTTCCTATTCCATCACCGCGTTTTTTGCCTGCCAAATCTTTCTTACAAGGGTCTGCCATGACGTACGAGAGCGGAGGAACCTTTACTTTTCTCTTGATGCACACACAACTCTCACTGAGTACCTCACCTTGACTCTCTTCCTTGCGTACAGGCTCTAAGATTTGGTATATTCCTTCATTACTCTCAGTACCTAGGAGATCGTCGGGTTCGCCTCGGTTCACGAAGCCATTCAGATTATGGGATGCAAGCAATGTTTGCACCAGCGTCTCCGCGTCCTCGCTCCAAGCTAACCCTGACTCATGGGAAGTCCTTAAACCCGTCCCATCGCTATTCTCCACGAAGTCATTCAGGTTATGAAACACAGTGTCGCTCCGTGTCGGCCTCTTCGCAGGGTCCTAGCGGGGGATTCTCGCACGAAATTGAATCGACTTCGTCACCTTTTCTACATGCGGATTCTAAAGACATAATGTGATCAGGTTAGTACATGTATGCTTTATTACTAGAAGACAAGGAAGGGCTGCGGATGCACTAATTAGTTATTGAGAAGTGGTGGTGTGGTAGCACCGTATGCCACGCACCTCCTGGGCGACTTCTAGGATAAGGTGTACATTTAGAGGAAGTTTGCTCCGAAAACGTTTGTATTATCGAATTCTTATTCGAATAAAGCAAGAAGTCCTGAGTTTGCATATTTCACGAGGAAGTTTTGCTTGCATTATTTTTGGCATGTCGAGTATTATTTTTTCTTTGCTGTTTTGCTTTAAATTTTCTTTTGATCGTTTACCAACTTATGCATAATTATTCTAGCCTCAAGCGGATTTTTTCCTAACCATTAACTTAGGTCTCGTGCTCTCCTCACCTCGCCATTTGGCATTTTTTTTGCTTTTTCTTGCGAAGAAGGACACACTCATACTTAAATTGGCTCTTCCGTCGGTATTTCTGCAGTGGGGAAGTTGGACTCCTGCGGAAGCGTCCTCAGCGCCCGTGCAATCATTGTGCTTAAACCTATTGCTATAAGTGGGTCGTAATTAATGTACACGAGGCGTAGGAATGAGAATGCAACTGTTCCATGGAATGCGGAATCGATCGAGGGAATCATCTAAAAATGCTGGAAGAGGGTTGTTTCAAAAATCGGTAATTAATGAAGGAAAGGGAACATTAATGTGATCTGAGAGCAACTTTGCGGTGCGAATAATGGTTTAAACTTTTGATTGAAAATTTCTTAAACTTTATTCCGGATACTTCTAACATTATAATTAGGGTTCGTTGACTGCTTGTCATCGTCTATCTTCCCAAAGACAATATTTGCGAATGCCTCGCTTGCATCAATCAGTAAGGCTCGGTCTAATTTAATATATCGCCGCAATGAGATCAACATGCTTCCAAAAACTGTCTCTCTTCATGCATTCAATTCCTATGCTGTTCCTTCGATTTCATTCAATTTGCAAGAAAACTATTTCTATTTACATTAGTGGTAAAAATGACATTTTGAATATCAAATTTAAACTACTTATATGCTGTTACATCAATGTTATATGTATGGCGCCGCCAGCTGCACATACTCTGAAATGTGCGATTGACGCGTTTAGCATTTGAGTGCACATATTGTAGTTACATTTTACATGCGGAACCGTTTCTTTTCTTAAAAATAATTCAAATTTCAAGAAAACTACGAATAAATACCGACACTTATGAAAAAATGGGTATCCATCTACCAATACGTACACCCCGAAAGTCGCCGCAAAGTAATGTGGCAGATCGCATCAGTATCCCCACCATACGCGCTGGTGTTAGTCATTAGTATTAACATGCTTTTGAATAGAAGATATAATTCCGCACCATATTTGCATGAGTAGGATAGATAATTGTCGCAAATCAAGAGAGATATAACTGCCCAACGGAAAGATTCAAGCCCGCGCATTAATCGCGATAAGAACTCAAGGGGGAGACACTTACATGGAAATAACATGGGAACGCAGTTGTAAAAATAATCAGGAAACTACAAGTTACATTTCCCCGTAACCCAGCTTTATGGCTGGTGTCCTGCAGGCCCCTGCCACGCGCCCTTGGGCCGGGTTCCGAGTAAATAATTACATTTGTAGAGCCAATACATTTGAGGATTGTCCGTGCCGCACGAGTGCTATGCCATCTAACGGTCGGTGACTTGGTCGCATGCACTATATGTTGGCATTCTTCATTCGCGCACTTTGTGAAGTCAGTGGAGTGGCTACAAACAGTTAAAGGGTTGTAATGTGTGCAACAAATATTGCATGAATGGGGTCTGATCGCCCCAGCCTAAGTGACCTTCCAGTGGATCACTGGGTGTCAGGCACTTGTGGAAGTAATCTACATGGTAGATGTTACTGCCTATGGGACATCAGATCACCTACGTAAAATCATGAAGACAGTTAGTAGAGCATCTGCACCCACACAATTACCCTCAAATCGCCGCGAGGGTGTGTGGCGAGGGGTGTTAGGTCACCACCAGTTAAGTAGAATAAATCCGCAAGCAAACCCAAATTAAGTCACCTCTGCAAAAATATTAGTTTGTTCATGCACTCGAGAAACCTTAATAACGCGAGAGAAAACACTTTCATGCAAAATATTGAATAAAAGGTAACGCACATTGAGTGAGTCCCATTCTCCTGCCCTAAGAGAAACCTGCTTAAAATGTATGCGGTGAATTCAACCTGTATTTAAGCCTGCGGTCAACTAGTGGCTCCCATTCTAATTCTTTCAATAGTATTGTGACTCTGCTACCTTGTACTACACTACCTTCTAGCGTGTTCAAACTAATATTTGCGTATAGGTAACATGATTGCGGTTTTGCATTCATGGCTGGTGGCCTAACACCCCCCGCCACACGCTCTTGCGGCGGCTTGCGGGATGTATATGCATTGTGTAGATGTAGATAAAGTATTGGATTAGATATAGTATGCCTTTATACGACTTCTAAATTACTTTTTAAATATAATGAACGATCTACAATTTTATTTTTTTCACTAAGATTAGTTATCTTTTGTTACAATTTCTTTTATGTATATTGGTGCCATTGCTGCCGTCATAGTAATCCCATGCATGCTTGAAGCAACCCATCCTAAATCGCATTCATTCTATTTCCCTCTAAAAGAAATTTGAAAAAATCACCACCGCTTGCTACTTGCTCTGTCGAATCGGATATTGCGATTCAGGAGGGAAACGGGAAGGGTGCGTAGTAATGGCCGACCGACGACGAGCGAGAGACGACGTCCTCCAGCCGCAAATGACAAGCACAACTCCTCGATTATGATACCAAAAACCAGTTGGAATAGCCATTGAGGATCTCTGGCCGAAATAAAACACTGAGTTTGCATTTTCTGCAAAAACAGGTTTTAATATTCCGAACAAACGGAATAGCAACGGAGTAAGGAGACGAATTGAAACATAATAGAATGAAGCTCCAGCGAGAATGAAGATGCCATTTCCGTTGGAGTGCTGCTCTCTGTGAGCGGAGCGACCCCTTTGGGGCGCATGCAACGGACATTGAGCTTGGCTGCCCTCTTCCGTGCGGCGCCATCCAGGGCACACGCACACAGACACACACGCACCCACCGGAGGGGGGGGGGAGAGTCGGGCGAAAGGCGTGCAGATGGACCACCCCTTAATCCCCCCCCCTTGCCGTGCGACGAGGCTTTGTATGTAAACTTGTGGACTCCTTTTCTTCCCCGGGTCCTTGAAGGACTTCCTCTCGGGGCTTTGTTGAAAGGAAAAGCCCTCTTCCCCCCGGGATTCTTTTTATCTTGGCAACAAGCTCTCCCTCCCGCCCTCCTCCGCTCCTCTCTCCTCCTGTTGAATCCATGACAACCAGGCTGCCCCTCCTACCCCTCACCCTCCCCTCCCCCCCTCTCCCATCCTCCCCACCCTCTCCTCGTCTGCCCTTGTGCCTCCAGATGTTAGGGATCGTCCATGGTATTATCCTCACTCTTATTTTTACTATTAAATCTTTCCAACTAATTTATGCCGAATATTATTTTAAGGTCTTGGTATATTTTTTGAAATCTTAGGCCGTTTTAAGCGATGTCGAAGGTCAAGACTTTTCTCTCGAACAAAAACAAAAGAAAAAAATGGCTCATCTCAGTTCCGAATATTATTTATTCCCAGCCTTATTCAAGTAAGAGTCTTACTTGAAGAAGGCCTCGGAGAGAAGGCCAAAAGCTTGAAAAATTTTCAATGTGAGTGTCCTTTTAAGAGTTACTATTTTATTTCTTTTCTATTGTGCCGTCCAAATATTATACTGCTCGTGTGTTTCCTTATAATTGATATATATATATATATATATATATATATATATATATATATATATATACATATATATATATATATGCTTTCGTAGACGTAACACGGAAGTGCCGAATAGTACAATACACAGTAACACACAATATAGAAACACAAAAAAAGAAGAACACTCACACGTTATTTCTTGATATTTCGACGGAAACAATCCGTCTTCCTCTGAAGATATAGAAGTAATGAAGATAGAGAAGATATAGAAGTAAAAGTCATTACTTCTATATCTTCAGAGGAAGACGGATTGTTTCCGTCGAAATATCAAGAAATAACGTGTGAGTGTTCTTCTTTTTTTGTGTTTCTATATTGTGTGTTACTGTGTATTGTACTATATACACACATTGTATATATACACACATTCAAACACGAAATCCCGCCAAACGGCGAATAAATACTCATATATACAGAAACAGATATAAGATAAGATATAAGACAATAATGTTCGAGTCCCGGTTGAGGAAATATTTTTACTCTTGTGATCCGTTCGATTCCGCCTTCCCCACCTCTATTGTGTTCGTCCTTTATATGTGTTCCTATCCCTTTTCCTTATATTCGATATATATATATAGATATATATATATATATATATATATATATATATATATATATATATATATATATATATATATATATATATATATAGATATATATATATATATCTATATATATATATATATATATATCTATATATCTATATATATCTCGATCGATCTATATATATATATATATATATATATATATCTCGATTATACGGAATATCAATATAAAGATATAATCATAAAAAAATATAAACACAATAATCAACCAGAAGGCCGGTTTGGTAGGTGATGGTAGAGTTCAACCGGTACTAATCCCTATACGACGTGTGAATGTTCACACATCAGGGAAGAGGGGGTTCCTTTACCTGTTCCCAGAGTGCCTTGCCCGGGAATCGAACCCGGGACCCTCCGGTCAGCAGAACAACGATCTACACCCTGGACTACCGCGACCCACGTGTATATTCATGTATATATATATATATATATATATATATATATATATAATATAAAAATATAATATATATTATTATTAGGTATTATACCGGTTGAGGTAGGTTTTTGGATGGACACAGATACCAAATAAATATTTTGTGATTCCTAACAAAATACAAAATCCAGTACATAAAACTCTACATCAGACCCCTCTTCATCTCTGAGTACTTTCTTCCTCCCTTCGACCCGTCCAACATCCCTATCGTGTTTCTTCCCTTTCCTCGTTTGCCTAACATTCTCCCTCTATCACAGTCTTCAACATCCCACTGCCGGTAAATACCCCCTTCATCCACCTTTCCCGCCTCTATAGGATTTCTCCCAACAAACCCCTCTCTTTGCCCACCACACCAAGTACTTCCTCATTTGTTTTCTTCTCTGTCCATTTCACCTTCTCCATTGTTCTCCACACCCACATTTCAAAAGCCTCCAAACTACGTCTATCCTCCTGCTGCAATGGCCACGTTTCCTTTGCCATATATAGCTACGCTCCGAATCAAAGTTTTCTAACGAGTCTTTTCTTAATATAACCTTACTCAACGTCCCGGCCGTCTTAACTCCCTCCTCCTTGTGTGAAAGTCTCTTTGCCTAGCGCAATTCTTCTCCTTACGTCCCTACTACTTAGACCGTGTTGGTCCAAAACACTACCGAGATACGTAAACTGTTCTACCTGCTCTATTTCTTGCCCTCCAACTTAAATGCTAAGCTAAGCCTTTTTCTTTCTTGCAAATCGCATAACCTTTGTTTTATTAATAGTAATTCTCATCCCATATCTGTCGTACTGAATTTCCAATTCACTAAGCAATGCTTGCAGCCCCTTGGCTGACTGACAAACTAAAGCTTGGTTATCAACAAACCTAACTAATTTTACGAATTCCCCGCCCACTTTCACTCCTTCCTCCAGTTCTTCCCATGCCTCTTTAATCATTTCCTCTGCATACAGGTTGAACAGCAACGGTGATAATGGGCAACCCTGCCTTACACCTCTTCCTAACATTGCCCATCTGGACTCCCTGTTCTCCACTCGCACCTGAGCAGTCTGAGACATGTATAGGTTGCGGATTAGCCTCCTTTCCCTCCAAAATATTCCAACTTTCTGCAATAGACTCAATAGTTTTTCCCAATTCATTCTATCAAACTCATTGTCGAAATCAAGGAAACAGGCAAATACCTCCTGGTTGTATTCTACATTCCTCTCGATTACTAATATCATTACTGCAATGGCATCACGCGTACTTCTCTCTTCGTAAACCTAAACTGATCATCCCCTAAGTAAACATTTGCCCTACTCTCTATCCTTTCGTTTATGATCCTGGGAACAACTTTAGCTGCGTGGGATATCAAACTTATTTTCATGTAGTCCTCACATGATGTAGCCTTTACCTTTCTCGGAATCGGAACTAAAACTGCTCTCACAAAGTCTTCCGGCCAGATTCCCTCCTCATAAATGCTACGGATCAGCTCATATAGCCTCTTCCTCCCACATTTTCCTAAGCATTTTAAAAGTTCCACGGGAATGTTATCTACCCCAACGGCCTTATTTAGTTTCATCTCCTTTAATGCCCTTTCTATCTCATTGTCTAGTATGCCTGGACCTAAGCTGTCTTCCTCTACGTCATTTTCTTTTTCAATGTCTAACTTTGTTGGTCTGAGTTCTTTACTATACAGTTCTTCTATATACTCCTTCCATCTCTCTTGGATCTTTCCTGCGTCAACTATTACCTTACCCGCCTTATCTCTAACTGTTAGCATAGCTCTTCCTTTCTTACTTCCAGATAACGATTTAACTTTACTGTACAGCGCACCGATTTCGCCCTTCCTCTGCAGACTTTCCATATCCTCGCACTGCGTCTTCCACCATGCTTCCTTTGCTTTATTTGTAGCCCGCCTCAATTTATTGTTCAATTCTTTGTACTTCATTTTGCCTAATTCTGTATTTACATTCTTCCATTTTCGCCGCTCATCCATCTTTGTAATCATCTCATCCGTGATCCATGGTTTCCTAGTCCTTTTAGCGGTAACGGCTCCAGTAATGTCTTTTGCCCCTTTAGATAACCCTTTCTTGATCCTTCCCAATTTTTCTTCGATAGTCCTTAGCTCTTTATCATCCTCCATGATTTCCTCTACCGCCTGTTGATACTCCTTGCTTTTCAAACCATGTAATGCTTCTACATTCCATTTTCTAACTCGCCGCCCCTGCCTTATCTTTTTGAAAGGGACGCTACATTTCATAACAACTAAATTGTGGTCTGAGTCCCCATCCGCTCCCGGGAAGCTGTGCGAATTTATCACCGTATTTCTAAACCTGTGTCTAACCAGGATATAATCTAGCTGATACCTTTCTATCTCACCTGGCATTTTCTATATATACCTGCGTCTTTTGTGGTGTCTAAACCAAGTGTAGGTGATTACTAACCCCTTTCTCCTGCGGAACTCAACTGCTTTCTCCCCGCGGTCGAAAATAGATTTCAGCGGCTGCGGCTGTGTGATGCAACCACCCCAATCATAATGAGTAGCGGCCGCTCGATTAATTCCATTTTTCACTTTCTGTGCATAAGATAAGATAACTCTACCTGAACTATAAAGAAAAGACGATTTAATTCCGAAGACGGTGTAATCCGCGACCGTAAATGGCGACCGACGCATACTAAGCAACATTGAAAATGCCCCGCCACACGTCCTTGCGTCGGCTGCGGGGTATTATGTAGATGTATAATATGGAAAATGGTGTACCGTGTGAGAGTTGGGTTGAATGCCAAAAATTGTACGATTGTGGACTTCACAAAAAGTTATAAACCCGAGATAACTTTACCCGTTTTTCACACTTGTTGGTGCTTGAATGAATTCTGCAGACCATATAAAATGCTGCCCTTTATTCCACTTTTCTCATTAAGCTTGAATTACATAAGCTCCAACATTAGCGTCCGTCTTGAATTATTTGCAACGTGCACAGAATGAAGGACACTGGTTGATATGTGGCGCACTGCTCATCTGCGGTTTAGGTTAGGTATCGGAGTCGTGTAAATCTAAATCTACTTAATGCCCTGCAAGCCGCCGCAAGGGCGTGTGGCGGGGCGGGTTGTTAGGACACCAGAGAACAGAAGAGGCCCTATTACACTTCCCTGGGGGACGCCCGAAGTTACATCTCTCTCCGTTGAGCACAACCCATCTATGACTACTATTTGTTTGCGGTTTGACAAGAAGTCTCTAATCCAATTAGTTATTTTCTCATTGATCCCATAGTATTTAAGTTTATGTAACAATTTATTGTGTGGGACATTGTCGAAGGCTTTTTTGAAATCCAGGAATACTGCATCGACTTGGGTGTTGTTTTCTCCCGATCTAAGTATATCATGAATGAAGAGACCAAGTTGTGTTTCGCAATATCTGCTTCTCCTTAATCCATGCTGGTTGTGGATTAGAACGAGGGTCATCCGGAAAGTAGTACCCGTTCGTGCCGCATGAAGTGCTGACGACGCGAGTAGCCGCTGGACGAGGTCAGATAGCTTCAGTGGCTTGTCTGCCTTCTCTGAGCCAAGTTGCGTGACGCTAGCATTGCCTGTGTTGTTTCTGTGATTGTTTACAATGTTTAAAAAAATTGAGAACGCCGCCAGTTGTGAAGTGAGGGCAGTGATTAAATTCCTCAATGCAAGAAACGTTCGCCCATGTGATATTCATCGCCAATTAAAGGAGGTGTATGGAGACAATGTAATGGACGAGTCGTCTGTTCGGCGGTGGTGTCGCAACTTCAACATGGGGAGGGGGAACACACACGACGATGAGCGTTCGGGGAGACCGTCTGTCATTACAGACCAACTGGTGAGCTCAGTTGACGAATTCGTGATGAACGATCGGCGCGTCACAATTGATGACATCTGTGAGCATTTTCCCAATGTTTCTCGAACAATTGTTCATGAAATTGTTAAACACCATCTGCATTATGCAAAAATTTGTGCAAGATGGGTCCCTCGCGTATCTCAATGAGCTGGCGGCGAAGGACTATGCAGCAGGAATACAGAAACTTGTCACACGTTATGACAAATGCCTTAATTTTCTTGGAGATTATGTTGAGAAGTAGTTTAAAGTATCCTCTTTCAAATAAAATTTTTTATGTTTGTTAATATTTACTTTTGTCTTTTTATTTCACGAACGGGTACTACTTTCCGGATGACCCTCGTATTTTCCCACTATCAAGAAATCTCATAATGTTAGTGGCAATGATGTGTTCTAATATTTTACAAGAGATCGATGTTAAGGAAATGGGTCGGTAATTGGTTGGTTTATCCCTATCACCGCCTTTATAGATGGGAGTTATATGGGCTAGCTTCCAGTCGCGAGGCACTGAGTCTTCTTCTATCGATTTTAGAAAAACAATATGTAAAAATGGGGCAATGTCGTCAGCTAATTCCTTTAATATTCTAGCAGGTATTTCTTCCGGACCAGGGGCCTTGTGTGCTTTGATACTACGGAGCAGATGCACTATTCCCTGCTTGGTCAGTGTAAGATCGCTCATGTGTTCCCCGGGTGGGTGTGGAGGATCGTTTGGTGCGTTTGTGTTTTTATTGTAGACGCTCTGGAAGAAATGGTTTTAAATATTTTCCTTTTCAAGCTATCTGTAATGATATCTCCATTTTCCGTCTGCCAAGAATGAACAGTTGGACGTTTACCCAATTCGCAGGCAAGACGCGCATGTACCTTTAGGAACTGACAACATACGGCACGGAGAGCATTTTCGGGCGATTCTGGGGGTCGAGCACTTTTAGCGGCAGGGGGGCGATCGAATTAAGAGGACCTCATTTCCCTCCTGCCGTCTCGCCGCCACTGCCTTCTCCTCTTTTCATTCAGTCTCCCCCGCACAACTTGTTTCTCTCTCTCTTCCGAATTTCCGAAACGTGTGGCGACCCGTCAAAGGCGCAAAACATTCCAACAGTCTGTTGGTCGCTTGAGCAAAGATTAAAGTGGCATTGTATCACAAACTTGCCCGCACGCCCGAGTAGACGTATACGCGTGCATGCCCACTCACACGTACCCACACATATACATGCATATTACTGCTCTGGTGCCTCGCGCAATACTCCTCCCCACCTTGAAACTTTGCTCGTCGTCATTGTCCTACATTTCTGCCCCTCCCCTCTTCCCCTCCAATCACCATTAATGATGCAAAATACCGCCTTAGCTGAGTGCGAAATCAAACTTCTTGTTCTACGTACAGTCCTCATGTGTGTCGTGTCTTTCCTTTTTTCGGAATAGGATGGGGAAATTTCCTCATTATTCTATGGTTAAAATCCTTTGATTGCTTCGGTCTTGCACGGTTTTAATAATTTAATCCTTTAATCAATGCATTTCCTAACCTTTTTCTCTTTGCTGTTTTAAACAATTTCGTTTGCAGCATTCGATATCCCTATTGTGATGTCTCCATTTCCCTCAGCTCTTTCTCAGCCCCAGAGAGTTCCTTTCCCTTACCCATAATTTTCTCTACGGGTTAATTCTTCTTCCGTTTCAGTTATATTAGTGCTTCTCCGTTTCATATCTTACCCGCCGCCCTTGCCTTATCTTTTTGAATCCTATGCTGCACTTCATAACAACTAAACTTTGAGCTATCTGAGTCCACATCCGCTGCCGGGAAACATTACGCATTAATCACGCTGTTCCTAAATCTTTGCCTGACTGTAATATAATCTAACTGATATCTGCTAGAATCCTCGGACATTTTCTAAATATGCCTACATCAGTAGTGGTGCTTAAACCAAGTGCTCTTAATGGTGAAGCACTTTCTCTTCGCAAAAAGCTAATGTTCCCGCCCCGCGATCAGTCTTTGTTCCTGAACGGTAGTCCCCCACCTCACTCCCATCCCTCCCACTTCCCGCCCTCCAATTCCCTTCAACTTTCAGGTGTTTTCTCCGAAGGACACTCGTAATTAATTCCTTTTTTCTTATGTGATGTTTAAAATTACTTTGGTATTTGAAATCTGTTTGTTCAGAGCGTACATATTTTCAACGTGAGCGCGGAAATGATTATAATTAATGCACGCAAATCGGGTAACGCAGATACTAGATAGATTGATTTACTGTTTTTTTCTACTATGCAGTGTATTTTAAACCTCCTGCCTCTTTTGGCACTGCTTAATGAGGCATATAGTTATCGTTGTTTCATTCCCCATCGCTCTCTCTCTTTCCCCCAAAGTGATCTCCCTTCTGCCTCGAGCGTAATTGGTCCCCCCCTTCCCCCCCTCCTTCCGCCTACCGACTAATGCGACCTCTCCCCCTGCCATTGCTCATTTGTCAACCCGCCGGAGGAATGCCGTTTCTCTCGCTGCTTCAGTGGAGCGGGGAGCAGGGCCAGTTCTCCGCCCTCTCCCTTATTATTGTTTTGCCCCGGGAAAAGCGCGATTCTTGGAGTCGAGGGAAACGTAGAAGCACTCTACCCTCTGCGTTCGTTCGCGCGTGCATCTGGAGCCTCCAGAGAAACGAGCCCAGGTGGAGTATCAACTCTTGTCCCCAGCACAGAAGTCATCTCAATGATACGCTTGGAGTTAAATTAAGCCACAGTTCATTCTAAAGTTATCTATCGCACTAAAAATTACGGAAATGTTTGAACTAAAATAACGTAATATCTCAAGGCATAGTTAGTTTATTTCTATGTCAATTTTCGGATCTATTCTCCAATCCAAAGTGGCTCTCGTGGTCTTCTCGTCCCTCTTGCACTAAGATGTGTTCTGCAGTAAATGGTTCTGCAAATGCGGCGTCCACTTTGCGTCACATGACGACCGCTCATCCCGTAATGTGCGTCACTTGTGCGGATGCACTCCCTGCCACACACCATCCTGGGGTATGCAGGGTGTTCTATACATGAATATAAGTGAATGGAGAAATTTCGCCATTTCTATCCAGGGCCAAACCCGGCTTACGCACTCGAGAGAGTCGCATGAAAAGGCATGAATTCCTAAGGGGGATCCTTGTTATTCTACGCCAGCTCAGGGTGCCCATTGTTATTATTATTATTGTTAATATTTTTAAAATCAGATGTGCGGAGAGTCAATGTCAGGTGGCTCACAAGTCCCAAGTATTACAATCAAACTTGCCTTGGCAAAATAACATTACATCTCAAATCCAATCTATATCACAAATGATCACAAACAAATCAGTCAGGAAAAAACAATACACTCAAAGGAAACTTCCAATCGCCAATCTTAAAAAAAAAAGAAAATCCCCATCTCATTAGAATCAGTTTCCCAATCGACAAGAAAAAAAGCGAAGACCAAGCTGTTGCATACAAGTTTACACAACACATTAGTAAAATATTATATAAATTGGTTGCATCTTTTCTTAAGTATTTACCCTGTTAAGCCCAGGGTGCCCATTATATGCCCATGGTGTGCCCATTATATGCCCATTTGAACTTTTAGCGTGCCGTTTTTGCTGGAGGCTCTTCTCGTATGAGCTGTGTTTGGAACTAACGTCCCATTAAAAAAATAACCTTTCGATTAGTAACTCTTTCTCCTGGTTACTAGCAGGTATTATCTCATGCAAAGAGACGTATTTTTAACTTACAATTTTGCACTAATAATTACATACATCTTAGTGAATATATCCATGGTAATCATTACATATGCATACATAATTTGAATTATTTCTCACGAGTTTTGTGACTAACAAGAAAAGTTTACGTGTTTTATTACTGGTTTGCATCTCCTGCCACACACCCTAGTAATGGCTCGCAGAGTACTCAATGTATTTAGATTCATGATATGTATAAACAAATGACTCTGTATTGCCATCTAGAATGAAATCGAATTATTTATATTTGGATTATATGTGTCAAAACTTTAGCGCCATTATCCAAAACAGTTATTTCAAATTATGATATATAAACAATGGCTGATATAATTGTAATGGAATCTGGGATATGCTGTTTCTGGTTTTGTTTGTCATATAATTTGGAAATTCGTAGTCGTCACTTCAAAATTATTCCTGGCGCTGCATCCGTTTGTTTCATCGTGGCCCCGAATGGATGAATTAACTTTATGCTCGCATGATTACCGCCCCCTCATGATGCGTAACGTATTCACTCGATAGTCATAATTTTGAATTTTTCTTTACTGGATTGAATTGTATGAGAATGCCATCGGAAGAGCAATCCTCGTTGGTTAGTATGAAAACAACGTAATCCTCATTTTGCGTTTTCGTGGTGGAAACGCCATGCATTGTTTCTGCACATGTCCGGCCTCCTTCGGCTCACTGCGACCCTCAGCCTCTTTATAACCTTCAAGCAGAAATCTTAATTGACGGTTTGACCTTGAGGGACGTATTCGTAATGAATCAGCCCTTGGCAATCGAAGAAACACACCAGCATGACCTTCACATTAGATCGGGATATGCGAGTTTTCTTTGGTCACGGAGAATGACCTTTCCACTGAGAAGACTGGGTCTTTGTCTCAGCATCATAACCGTAAAACCAGGTTTTGTCACTGGTTATGATGGTTTTAAGAAACTCTGGTTCGAATCCAGGATTTCCTGACAAATGTCCACACGTTTTTGTCTCTGTTCATCAGTCAGCCCCCGGGGACAAATTTTGATGCGACGCGCGTCATGCCCAACATGTCTCTCAAAATTGTCTGACAGGATCCAAAACTAATGTTCGCCTCCTCGGCTATCTCCTTAACAGTTAAACGGCGATTCGCCCGCACCAAATCCTTCGCCAATTTGGCATGGTAAGGGTCTGTCGAAGTGGAAGGTTCGTGAATCTTCATCTGTCGAGGTTCTGCCCGATTTAAGACGACTGTACCACTCAAAAATTTGGCTCCGACTCATAGTTTCATTAAAGAAGGCTTGCTGAATCAGATCCCAAATGTCTACGTTGCACTCTTGCGAAGTTTGAAACCAAATTTCACGCACACACTCTGTTCCTCTAGCTCCTTCATTGCTGCCGTTGCACGCGGCGACGAACAGGTTGAGACACGTACCGCTGCTGCTGCGCAATGACCCGACGTAAGCAACCGCAACACCTCTAGTTTTAGTCGTCAGACGTGTCGCTAGATGGCACTTCCTGTCTCGTTTCGATCCGTTGAACGGTTCGTGCAGAATAAAATCAGTACGATCTTTCTTTGATGACACCTTGTATAGCGCTGTCCTCTTTGACCACTTCGTAGTCTTTCTGATTATTGTGCGATGTGTGTTTCCGTTGAAGTGTCGAGTAATTAATTATTCTGTGTTAATGCGCCTGTGCCAAAGGATTACAAACCCTTAAAAAAAGTTCATTTTTCCAAAGGTTATACAATACCATGCCACTTCAATCTTTTAGGAGATTCTTTGTGTTTATGAGCATTTTGCTCACGAAAGCGATTTTATTTCGCCACCATCATTGAAGAGAGGTCATCCCCAATCAACAAACTTAACTACGTCACTCACATTTTTTGGATCATGTGGAGTAGTTTTCTCACCTGGAGCGCCAGTAAATGTTTCTAAAGCAGGAATAATGTCATTTTCCATCCAAAATAAAACATCTCCACACGTCATGTTAGTTATTATTACTGTCATCAACTCCAGAATCACTGGAATACTGCAAAGGTAGAGCACGAATAGTTTTATTGGTAATTATTACATCTTGATCACGGTGACTTGGGATTTCGTTTTTGTTTCCGTCACAACTTCCATCAGTTCCTTTACGACTTGGGACATCTGACAAATTATCAGCAAAACCTTCGTATTGAATATAATTTTTTCTCATTCCTTTTCTATTCCATACGGCCATGATTGCGCATGGGGTCTCAATCAATGTTGCAGGTTAAAAATATATAAAAACTCTCAAAAACAACTTTAACTTTCAGAAAAACAACGTAAAAAGCTTCTGACCCAAAGACTACATGAACACGCATTAATACGTAAGCGGCCACTTGATACTGGCGCCAAAAAACGTATTAATACTCGAGCGGACTACAAAGCTTACGTTATCGTCAAAGCAAAGAACTATTTGCTGCCAAAAGCAGCCAAATAATTCTCAGGGTTACAGGAATCCATAGTAAATATATGGATTCCTTATTTCAAGTATTAAAAACCAAAGTGAAATTAAAGAAATGTGAAACCAAGTGAGTGGAAAAGTGATGTGAAAAAATAACAGAGCAACTACACGGTGGCTTTAATTGATGTTTTTCGTCACAAATTGATGATTCGGTTGATATGATGTGACGTGGCTCATGTTCTTGTCACGCGTAATTTATATGGTATTTGATAATTGGAGCGCTAAAGAAAACTTACTCGTTATGAATAGTTTGAAGGGAAGAATGAAAAGTGTGGGAGTTGAAAATGTTTTCAGAGATCCCATGTATGCGCATTAACATCGCCTCTCTATAGGTTGGACCAATTAGCACGGACGGAGGAAAACCAGTAATGCGAAGTAAAATTACTTTCATTTCATCAGCCAAAGAAATGATTGATTTCCAAATTTTTGAAATTATCGCTGCTTGATTCACCAACGAATTTTATTTCCTTATAAAACGGCTAAATACAGGACAGATTCTTCTGAACATTATATTTGAAAATTTTAATTGAGATATATGTCCAAATATGCCTTTTCCGGAGGGAACTTGAGGATCAACCGGGACCATTATTACACAGAGATATAAGGTGGCTTAATAGGAGTAGATTTATTCAATGATACCAAGATCCACGAAAGCCATTATAATATTTCTCGAAGACAGAAAAGACGACTAAACAAATTAATACGATTAAATTTTGCGCTTTGAATACAGTTGTAGCAGATATTATTATTATAGTTGCCATTATAATTACGATTACAATTGTTACATGATCGCTGTATATAAGGTGGTAGTTTACATGTTGATTTACAAGTAAATGCCGTTTTTTCATATCATTCTATGAAATTATGATGACAATAACAGGGAACAAACGAGGGCAGAACATGTTGTTAGCATGAAACTTATAACTATCTCAGAAGTTTATTAATTGTTTGTTAATAATGTTTGTATAATTTGAAAAGGACTTCTTATTGGTTGACATTCAAATCGCAATGGTTTTTAATGGATTTGTGGCGTTTTTTTATTTTAGCCATTACCTACCGGCAATAAACATTGCGTTGGTGGCGATTCCTTCTAGTGAAATCTGGTTTCTCCTCGGAATTCTGTGGTTCTCCCCATGTATTTTATCCAACTAGTGCGTGGGAAATTCGTGCTAGATATCCTGCTGAGTTAAGATCATGTTTTTCTCGAATTTGTACTCATAACAGTTCTGACATGCTCTCCATCCACCTATCGCGTGTCTTTTCAATTTTTGGAGGCTTTTTTTTTACTTTTCCCAATTTAATAACATGACCTTCGCGTGTCGGTCCCACGCTATCGAGGAATGATTATTCATATTGATGAATGATGATAAAGTTGGTCTCACCACGCTCTTATTACATTTTTCCTGAAATGGTCGCCCTGCTCCCCTTGGCATTTCTCTTCACCCAGTTAGTGTTCTGAAAGCTTTTATTAGCCATATACGAGAAGTCCAACCCCCACCCTAAGTTCCTTGTTAAACATAAACCTATATTTTCGCATCTAGCGCGTTTAGGGATGTGACTGCCTTATTACTGTGCTTCCTTGTCAGTCGTAATTGCTAAAAGCAATGCAATTTTATTTGTCAACATTGATATCCATCTCGTCACCTGCTATTAAATCGACCCAAATGCGGATTCACGCGCATGCCTTTTGAAGAGCCCGCGTTCGCCCGCCTCCTCGAGTTGCCTGTAGATTATGCAGTCCCCATGCCCAGAATCGTATTTCGAGAGTTAATCTTGCCCGGAAGACGATTTGTTCTGAATAAAAACAAAACCGGTCCTCGGATGCCATCACGTCGAACTCTCTGGAGGTTGCTTTTTCGGCGTTGCCCTTTGTGCTCCGACTTTCAGGAAATCCTTGACGCCATAGATTATTGAGCCGTTTCCAGGGGCAGATGGCTCGCCATGAAGATAAGGCGATTATGAAATGAGCGTCGTCGAATGCTTTTGATGAGTCCACTGCTATTGCATCCGATTCAAATTCCGCATCGGTGGAGTCGACGCCTTGTCAGAAATCTAAAGTTGAATTTGGCTCGAGTTTTCTTTCGGGAAAATTCATCCACTTGAATTTTGAATTTTATGTGGAATGTAAGACCATCGCCGAATGACAACAATAATCTCTTACATTCAAGAAAAATTCAACGTTTAATTTTAAACCTAGAGAACGTGAGCCCTTACGGCCTCGTAAATAACCAATTAAAGGAAAACTCCTATAGCCGTTCCATTGCTTACAACTTTTAATTGATTCGCGAATGTGATAGATATTTTACAGAATCACCCTCGAAACATTTAGAAAACTCAGATATACGTGCCTGAAGTTGAAAATACTGTGGAGGAATTTAATTTGGCTTGTGAATTCGAAAATATTGAAGAAATCGTTGAGTATTTGTCGTTATAATTTCTTGTATAAACAGACGCTAATCGCATCGCTGGTAAAATGGCCAAATTATTGTATTTGGACGTATAGGGCACTAAAATTTAAATGTTAGCACTTCAAGCAAGTTCTTAAAAGCTCATGCTTCAGGATGAGATTATTGAAAGTTATTTTGCCAAAAATATGTAAGAATATCAAGAAATCAGTTAGAATATATATATATATATATATAGATATTTATTTATTTATTTATGTATTGGTTCCACTGCTTTGCGTCGATAAAAATTTTAACAATTGGGCATTGCGGATGCAGGGAATTGCACGTCGCTCCTGACTCCTGTGCTTTGGAGTGGATTGATATTTTATTTATCCGGATATACGCCAAATTATAAAAAGCCAGCTGAAGACATGAAAATGAAACCTGTCACTGTATGAAATTGATAAAGTTTAAATAGTTTTGATTTTTTTTAAACATTTCATTGGATTTATTTGCTATAATGTTTTCTTTTGATGAGCATCATTCTACTTGGCATATAGGGAAAGAGAAGCTTTCAATTAGTGCAAATTCGATCTGGATATTTGTGGAAGTAAATCTTGACAAACACGCAAAAGTTTATTCGTTAATTATTCTCGCCCTGGCAGATCTGCTTTATTTCCAAAGCATCAATCCCCAGCGGCCGGAATCCCTTCATTCCTTCGGGTGCTTTCGTGGCGTCCTCTTTAACAGGATGCGCGCCGACGAGTCACCTCGTTGCTCGTGCGTTGCATCACGAAGCACATCATTGGAGTCGTGCACATCACACTGAGTTGACGCGGCAACACACCGCCGTTTATAATTATTTCTTCTGGATTCACCTTCGACAAACACATCTCATGGCATGGCCTTAACTTCAGCGTTAACCTCGAGGGCCGTGGCGCAGTGAGCAGCACGGATCCGACTACTTGGTGACATTATGTGCGTGCGGTGATTCACCAGATCACTTTGCTCCTTTGAGTGATGCGAAATTCACGGCGTGGGCGGATGGATTCGGCGGGCCGAGTGACTCGAAAGCATTCGCTCGGGGTCCACATCCCGGGTTCGAAACCCGGTGCTCACGTGAACTTTTTCAGCCTTCTGCCTCGGCCTCTGCATTTGGTGCACATCGGCGGGTGACTCGGCTAAAGATGCTGTCGGGACATCGAATCGGATTCACCTTAATGGGTCAAGGTCCACGCGGTCAAGGCTTAATCAAGACTGACATTGATCAAGTTACTCCCCATCATAGAAATGTAGCTTGATTTCCGTTGGTGAAATTCGACAGAAACGGTGGAATCCT
The DNA here is from genome assembly GCF_022747635.1 of Hetaerina americana. Taxonomy (NCBI): domain Eukaryota; kingdom Metazoa; phylum Arthropoda; class Insecta; order Odonata; family Calopterygidae; genus Hetaerina; species Hetaerina americana. The sequence continues at coordinate 25,443 of NW_027286386.1, forward strand.
TAAGGGGGATATTTGGAAGTCATCGTTTCTCAAATATAAATCCATTGTCCACCCATTAGACTATGGGCTCTCCGTTTTCCCGCGTTCGTATCTCACTCTTCGGATGTCTCCCTTTCGCTCCATCATCCAAGATCAGCTCGGAATATTGTCATTCGCTGATATGAATGCAAACTGGATATTTAAATGATGCCGAACTCTGTGTGGGAAGCAGTGGGGGAGGCTTACTAATTTGCTCAACGGATCGCCTAAAAGTGACTGCGGCCAAGCGAATCTATTTTATCCATCCGCCGCGTTCTCTGCCGCCCTCATGCTCTTTCGGTGATTCCTTCCGTGGGCCAACGACTCTTTCGCAAAGGAAAACTTCACTCTCAGAAATACCGGAAGGAGTTTATACGTATTTCAGCAAAAAGCACCCCATCCCCTGATTGATTGGTTTTTCATTCAACTGCTTAGGGAAACTGGTCTATCATGAATTAGCGAGGAATTTCTCTTGAACCGAAGAGTAGACTAATAATGCTTTTTCAGCAAACTGGCTTTCACGTTTAATTACGTTCGCGCCTGTTTGTTTCACGCGCACGAGCGTTCGTCTCGGTGAGGTCACAACAGATGAGAAAACAAAAAAAAACAGATGAGAAAACAAAAAAAAACGTTTCGTCGAAAGGAAGTAACCCTCAGTAATACAACCTCACTCTGTGCATTTCAAGGGAAATGTCTCTCTCCCCTTTCCCTCCCGACACGTGCTTTCTCCTCGCCTCTCTTCCTTTCCTCGGGGAGACATCCCGCACCCCAGTCTCTCTCTTCCTTTCGCGGGGCATCCCCTCCCACCTCCTCGCCATTTGAAGGTCGAGGGTTGAGGGAAGCCTCGCCCGGCAAGGGGGATGAACACTCTCGGGGCGGGGGCGGCGGACAAAGGGAAGGAAGGCTCTTGGCCCCGATTCTTTTAAGGCCTCCCTCACCAACTCCCGCTCCAACTTTTGAACCCTCTCCCGCGTGTCCTCATACGCGCGATTGCCTCTAATTCATATATTTATTCACTCAATCCGCCTCGAGGGGTATTTCGGTGAAAACGCTTCGCCAAATAACGAGCAAATAAAAAGAAAAGCTCACCGGTCGAATTTCGCACCCGTCGAGAATTTCCTTCGAGAAATCATCGTCTTCCCCTCTACCAAGACGGTAGGCATCCATCCTTCCCCCTCCCGTGGGAATGGGAGGGGGGAAGGGAGCGGGGGGGATCGCTTGCGGACCCGTTTGCGAGAGAATGGAGGATTATTGGGCGACGGATGTTAATGGAGGGCCGCCCCCTTCCCACCGTGCTCTCCTCTTAATTAGGGGAACAATTTGTTTTCATCATCATTCGAATATATCAAATATCTTTGTAAAAATTGGGAAATAATGAGGAGGGAGGGGTTGCGATGGAGCGTAAACATTTAGCGGTAATTCCAGTTTCCCTCCGCCTTTCATCTTCTTCCCCCGGCCACTCTTGCGTGTAATGTGTGTGTCTCTCCTTAGTCATCCCTCCGAATCTAATTACTAATCCTAGAATTTCCGCAGACCGAGCAGCGAATCACCCTCCCCTTCCCTCTTGCGATCCCGACTCTCTTGACTCTCGAGATGGTGCGGTGCCTATCGTACTGGCTTCCCACCCAGAGGGCCCGGGTTCAAATCCCGGCGGTGTTGAATATTTTTCAGTCATTATCTCGATCCCTACTTGAGGTGCTTTGTGGAGGGCACTTTGAGCGAGTGCGCCGTCCGTCGGATGGGACGTTAAACTGTGGACCCCTTGGCGCCTTTCGTAAAGAGTAGGCTAATGCCGACGCCGGGTTTCTCTCCACCCATCATCCTTCCCTGTTCATCCCCTATGGCGCAAATGACCTCAGCTGTCGGTCGCCTCCCCTAAAAACTACTACTACTACATGGTGCCATCGTGAAGTGAAAATGTTTGCAGAGGCGAGGTTTCCCTCTTTCTCCCTCCAGAACGCATGCCTTAATTTTAATTGGCTTTTTTTATATATTGTGGAGTATGAGCTTATTTTCCATTGTTTTGTAGCACCGTCATCTTGTGCTCTGGGATATTTTCATGTTTATCTTGTTTTTGAGAGGGAGTTGAGGTGAATGGTCTCTTGGGAGTCACTTGAAGACGAGCTCGCTGGAATATTCAGCGTAAAACCTGGTGCGTACGTGCAATATTTGCTGTTACTGCTGGCCTTTAATATTTATAAATTTCCATCCGATGCTGCGGATTGGCTTATCAATATTTCCGTACATGAGGTATTCAAGGTTTTTGTAAAAAAATTGGCGAGGTCTGG
>NW_027286387.1:0-27651 GCF_022747635.1 Hetaerina americana
GCTTCAGCGCAAGTGTTAATGTTACTAAAAGAGCCGAAATTTCTAAAAATATTGTGAAAAACAACAATCTTCTGTTTTAGAGTGAATGTTTGAGGTGTATAGAAGGCATTTATTTCATTTTTTGAAAATTTAATTTTTCACATTTTTCCATGAAAAGTGCCAATACCCCCCCCCCCCTTTGGGTTCTAGGTGAAAATCTCACTCGACACAAATCAAACAAAAATGTTCCCATGGTGTGTATTGTTATTCATTTTCATCAAATAAACAAAATAAAACCCAGAATTAATCCCGAGAGACAAGAAATGAGCATAAAAGATGCTTCAGCGCAAGTGTTAATGTTACTAAAAGAGCCCAAATTTCTAAAAATATTGCGAAAAACAACAATCTTCTGTTTTAGAGTGAATGTTTGAGGTGTATAGAAGGCATTTATTTCATTTTTAGAAAATTTAATTTTCACATTTTTTCCATGAAAAGTGCCAATACCCCCCCCTTTGGGTTCTAGGTGAAAATCTCACTCGACACAAATCAAACAAAAATGTTTCCATGGTGTGTATTGTTGTTCATTTTCATCAAATAAACAAAATAAAACCCAGAATTAATCCCGAGAGACAAGAAATGAGCATAAAAGATGCTTCAGCGCAAGTGTTAATGTTACTAAAAGAGCCCAAATTTCTTAAAATATTGCGAAAAACAACAATCTTCTGTTTTAGAGTGAATGTTTGAGGTGTATAGAAGGCATTTATTTCATTTTTAGAAAATTTAATTTTTCACATTTTTCCATGAAAAGTGCCAATACCCCCCCTTTGGGTTCTAGGTGAAAATCTCACTCGACACAAATCAAACAAAAATGTTTCCATTGTGTGTATTGTTGTTCATTTTCATCAAATAAACAAAATAAAACCCAGAATTAATCCGAGAGACAAGAAATTAGCATAAAAGATGCTTCAGCGCAAGTGTTAATGTTACTAAAAGAGCCCAAATTTCTAAAAATATTGCGAAAAACAACAATCTTCTGTTTTAGAGTGAATGTTTGAGGTGTATAGAAGGCATTTATTTCATTTTTAGAAAATTTAATTTTTCACATTTTTCCATGAAAAGTGCCAATACCCCCCCCTTTGGGTTCTAGGTGAAAATCTCACTCGACACAAATCAAACAAAAATGTTTCCATGGTGTGTATTGTTGTTCATTTTCATTAAATCAACAAAATAAAACCAGAATTAATCCCGAAAGACAAGAAATGAGCATAAAAGATGCTTCAGCGCAAGTGTTAATGTTACTTAAAGAGCCCAAATTTCTAAAAATATTGCGAAAAACAACAATCTTCTGTTTTAGAGTGAATGTTTGAGGTGTATACAAGGCATTTATTTCATTTTTAGAAGATTTAATTTTTCACATTTTTCCATGAAAAGTGCCAATACCCCCCCCTTTGGGTTCTAGGTGAAAATCTCACTCGACACAAATGAAACAAAAATGTTTCCATGGTGTGTATTGTTGTTCATTTTCATCAAATAAACAAAATAAAACCCAGAATTAATCCCGAGAGACAAGAAATTGAGCATAAAAGATGCTTCAGCGCAAGTGTTAATGTTACTAAAAGAGCCCAAATTTCTTAAAATATTGCGAAAAACAACAATCTTCTGTTTTAGAGTGAATGTTTGAGGTGTATAGAAGGCATTTATTTCATTTTTAGAAAATTTAATTTTTCACATTTTTCCATGAAAAGTGCCAATACCCCCCCCCCCTTTGGGTTCTAGGTGAAAATCTCACTCGACACAAATCAAACAAAAATGTTTCCATGGTGTGTATTGTTATTCATTTTCATCAAATAAACAAAATAAAACCAGAATTAATCCCGAGAGACAAGAAATGAGCATAAAAGATGCTTCAGCGCAAGTGTTAATGTTACTAAAAGAGCCCAAATTTCTTAAAATATTGCGAAAAACAACAATCTTCTGTTTTAGAGTGAATGTTTGAGGTGTATAGAAGGCATTTATTTCATTTTTAGAAAATTTAATTTTTCACATTTTTCCATGAAAAGTGCCAATACCCCCCCCTTTGGGTTCTAGGTGAAAATCTCACTCGACACAAATCAAACAAAAATGTTCCCATGGTGTGTATTGTTATTCATTTTCATCAAATAAACAAAATAAAACCCAGAATTAATCCCGAGAGACAAGAAATGAGCATAAAAGATGCTTCAGCGCAAGTGTTAATGTTAATAAAAGAGCCCAAATTTCTTAAAATATTGCGAAAAACAACAATCTTCTGTTTTAGAGTGAATGTTTGAGGTGTATAGAAGGCATTTATTTCATTTTTAGAAAATTTAATTTTTCACATTTTCCATGAAAAGTGCCAATACCCCCCTTTGGGTTCTAGGTGAAAATCTCCACGACACAAATCAAACAGAAATGTTCCATGGTGTGTATTGTTATTCATTTTCATCAAATAAACAAAATAAAACCCAGAATTAATCCGAGAGACAAGAAATGAGCATAAAAGATGCTTCAGCGCAAGTGTTAATGTTACTAAAAGAGCCCAAATTTCTTAAAATATTGCGAAAAACAACAATCTTCTGTTTTAGAGTGAATGTTTGAGGTGTATAGAAGGCATTTATTTCATTTTTAGAAAATTTAATTTTCACATTTTTCCATGAAAAGTGCCAATACCCCCCCCTTTGGGTTCTAGGTGAAAATCTCACTCGACACAAATCAAACAAAAATGTTTCCATGGTGTGTATTGTTGTTCATGTTCATCAAATAAACAAAATAAAACCCAGAATTAATCCCGAGAGACAAGAAATGAGCATAAAAGATGCTTCAGCGCAAGTGTTAATGTTACTAAAAGAGCCCAAATTTCTTAAAATATTGCGAAAAACAACAATCTTCTGTTTTAGAGTGAATGTTTGAGGTGTATAGAAGGCATTTATTTCATTTTTAGAAAATTTAATTTTTCACATTTTTCCATGAAAAGTGCCAATACCCCCCCCTTTGGGTTCTAGGTGAAAATCTCACTCGACACAAATCAAACAAAAATGTTTCCATGGTGTGTATTGTTGTTCATGTTCATCAAATAAACAAAATAAAACCCAGAATTAATCCGAGAGACAAGAAATGAGCATAAAAGAAGCTTCAGCGCAAGTGTTAATGTTACTAAAAGAGCCCAAATTTCTAAAAATATTGCGAAAAACAACAATCTTCTGTTTTAGAGTGAATGTTTGAGGTGTATAGAAGGCATTCATTTCATTTTTAGAAAATTTAATTTTTCACATTTTTCCATGCAAAGTGCCAATACCCCCCCCCTTTGGGTTCTAGGTGAAAATCTCACTCGACACAAATCAAACAAAAATGTTTCCATGGTGTGTATTGTTGTTCATTTTCATCAAATAAACAAAATAAAACCCAGAATTAATCCCGAGAGACAAGAAATGAACATAAAAGATGCTTCAGCACAAGTGTTATTGTTACTAAAAGAGCCCAAATTCTTAAAATATTGCGAAAAACAACAATCTTCTGTTTTAGAGTGAATGTTTGAGGTGTATAGAAGGCATTTATTTCATTTTTAGAAAATTTAATTTTTCACATTTTCCATGAAAAGTGCCAATACCCCCCCCTTTGGGTTCTAGGTGAAATCTCACTCGACACAAATCAAACAAAAATGTTTCCATGGTGTGTATTGTTATTCATTTTCATCAAATAAACAAAATAAAACCCAGAATTAATCCCGAGAGACAAGAAATGAGCATAAAAGATGCTTCAGCGCAAGTGTTAATGTTACTAAAAGAGCCCAAATTTCTTAAAATATTGCGAAAAACAACAATCTTCTGTTTTCAGAGTGAATGTTTGAGGTGTATAGAAGGCATTTATTTCATTTTTAGAAAATTTAATTTTTCACATTTTTCCATGAAAAGTGCCAATACCCCCCCCTTTGGGTTCTAGGTGAAAATCTCACTCGACACAAATCAAACAAAAATGTTCCCATGGTGTGTATTGGTATTCATTTTCATCAAATAAACAAAATAAAACCCAGAATTAATCCCGAGAGACAAGAAATGAGCATAAAAGATGCTTCAGCGCAAGTGTTAATGTTACTAAAAGAGCCCAAATTTCTTAAAATATTGCGAAAAACAACAATCTTCTGTTTTAGAGTGAATGTTTGAGGTGTATAGAAGGCATTTATTTCATTTTTTAGAAAATTTAATTTTTCACATTTTTCCATGAAAAGTGCCAATACCCCCCCCCCCTTTGGGTTCTAGGTGAAAATCTCACTCGACACAAATCAAACAAAAATGTTTCCATGGTGTGTATTGTTATTCATTTTCATCAAATAAACAAAATAAAAACCCAGAATTAATCCCGAGAGACAAGAAATGAGCATAAAAGATGCTTCAGCGCAAGTGTTAATGTTACTAAAAGAGCCCAAATTTCTTAAAATATTGCGAAAAACAACAATCTTCTGTTTTAGAGTGAATGTTTGAGGTGTATAGAAGGCATTTATTTCATTTTTAGAAAATTTAATTTTTCACATTTTTCCATGAAAAGTGCCAATACCCCCCCCTTTGGGTTCTAGGTGAAAATCTCACTCGACACAAATCAAACAAAAATGTTTCCATGGTGTGTATTGTTGTTCATGTTCATCAAATAAACAAAATAAAACCCAGAATTAATCCCGAGGGACAAGAATGAGCATAAAAGATGCTTCAGCGCAAGTGTTAATGTTACTAAAAGAGCCCAAATTTCTTAAAATATTGCGAAAAACAACAATCTTCTGTTTTAGAGTGAATGTTTGAGGTGTATAGAAGGCATTTATTTCATTTTAGAAAATTTAATTTTTCACATTTTTCCATGAAAAGTGCCAATACCCCCCCCCTTTGGGGTTCTAGGTGAAAATCTCACTCGACACAAATCAAACAAAAATGTTTCCATGGTGTGTATTGTTGTTCATTTTTCATTAAATCAACAAAATAAAACCCAGAATTAATCCCGAAAGACAAGAAATGAGCATAAAAGATGCTTCAGCGCAAGTGTTAATGTGACTTTAAAGAGCCCAAATTTCTAAAAATATTGCGAAAAACAACAATCTTCTGTTTTAGAGTGAATGTTTGAGGTGTATAGAAGGCATTTATTTCATTTTTGAAAATTTAATTTTTCACCATTTTTCCATGAAAAGTGCCAATACCCCCCCCTTTGGGTTCTAGGTGAAAATCTCACTCGACACAAATCAAACAAAAATGTTCCCATGGTGTGTATTGTTATTCATTTTCATCAAATAAACAAAATAAAACCCAGAATTAATCCCGAGAGACAAGAAATGAGCATTAAAGATGCTTCAGCGCAAGTGTTAATGTTACTAAAAGAGCCCAAATTTCTAAAAATATTGCGAAAAACAACAATCTTCTGTTTTAGAGTGAATGTTTGAGGTGTATAGAAGGCATTTATTTCATTTTTAGAAAATTTAATTTTTCACATTTTTCATGAAAAGTGCCAATACCCCCCCTTTGGGTTCTAGGTGAAAATCTTACTCGACACAAATCAAACAAAAATGTTTCCATGGTGTGTATTGTTGTTCATTTTCATCAAATAAACAAAATAAAACCCAGAATTAATCCCAAAAGACAAAAAATGAGCATAAAAGATGCTTCAGCGCAAGTGTTAATGTTACTTAAAAAGCCCAAATTTCTAAAAATATTGCGAAAAACAACAATCTTCTGTTTTAGAGTGAATGTTGAGGTGTATAGAAGGCATTTATTTCATTTTAGAAAATTTAATTTTTCACATTTTTCCATGAAAAGTGCCAATACCCCCCCCCCTTTGGGTTCTAGGTGAAAAATCTCACAAGACACAAATCAAACAAAAATGTTTCCATGGTGTGTATTGTTGTTCATTTCATCAAATAAACAAAATAAAACCCAGAATTAATCCGAGAGGACAAGAAATGAGCATAAAAGATGCTTCAGCGCAAGTGTTAATGTTACTAAAAGAGCCCAAAATTTCTTAAAAATATTGCGAAAAACAACAATCTTCTGTTTTAGAGTGAATGTTTGAGGTGTATAGAAGGCATTTATTTCATTTTTAGAAAATTTAATTTTTCACATTTTTCCATGAAAAGTGCCAATACCCCCCCCTTTGGGTTCTAGGTGAAAATCTCACTCGACACAAATCAAACAAAAAATGTTTCCATTGTGTGTATTGTTGTTCATTTTCATCAAAAAAACAAAATAAAACCCAGAATTAATCCCGAGAGACAAGAAATTAGCATAAAAGATGCTTCAGCGCAAGTGTTAATGTTACTAAAAGAGCCCAAATTTCTAAAAATATTGCGAAAAACAACAATCTTCTGTTTTAGAGTGAATGTGAATGTTTGAGGTGTATAGAAGGCATTTATTTCATTTTTAGAAAATTTAATTTTTCACATTTTTCCATGAAAAGTGCCAATACCCCCCCCTTTGGGTTCTAGGTGAAAATCTCACTCGACACAAATCAAACAAAAATGTTTCCATGGTGTGTATTGTTGTTCATTTTCATTAAATCAACAAAATAAAACCCAGAATTAATCCCGAAAGACAAGAAATGAGCATAAAAGATGCTTCAGCGCAAGTGTTAATGTTACTTAAAGAGCCCAAATTTCTTAAAATATTGCGAAAAACAACAATCTTCTGTTTTAGAGTGAATGTTTGAGGTGTATAGAAGGCATTTATTTCATTTTTAGAAGATTTAATTTTTCACATTTTTCCATGAAAAGTGCCAATACCCCCCCCTTTGGGTTCTAGGTGAAAATCTCACTCGACACAAATCAAACAAAAATGTTTCCATGGTGTGTATTGTTGTTCATTTTCATCAAATAAACAAAATAAAACCCAGATATATCCCGAGAGACAAGAAATGAGCATAAAAGATGCTTCAGCGCAAGTGTTAATGTTACTAAAAGAGCCCAAATTTCTTAAAATATTGCGAAAAACAACAATCTTCTGACAAATTCCAAGGAAACTGCGGGAGATGCCGCAACAGTAACTTTTAACGGAGTCATCCGCTAATGTGCATTTTAATGCAACAATTTCAGAGCGTAAAAATCATTCGCCTTGACTGGGACTCGAAAATTTCAGAGTTTAAGAGGACGCCTCGGTAGCTTAAGTGGCTAAAGCACTCGACCGGATATTGAGGGATCTGGGTTCGAGTCCCAGTCAAGGCGAATGATTTTTACGCTCTGAAATTGTTGCATTAACAATCTTCTGTTTTAGAGTGAATGTTTGAGGTGTATAGAAGGCATTTATTTCATTTTTAGAAAATTTAATTTTTCACATTTTTCCATGAAAAGTGCCAATACCCCCCCCTTTGGGTTCTAGGTGAAAATCTCACTCGACACAAATCAAACAAAAATGTTTCCATTGTGTGTATTGTTGTTCATTTTCATCAAATAAACAAAATAAAACCCAGAATTAATCCCGAGAGACAAGAAATTAGCATAAAAGATGCTTCAGCGCAAGTGTTAATGTTACTAAAAGAGCCCAAATTTCTAAAAATATTCCGAAAAACAACAATCTTCTGTTTTAGAGTGAATGTTTGAGGTGTATAGAAGGCATTTATTTCATTTTTAGAAAATTTAATTTTTCACATTTTTCCATGAAAAGTGCCAATACCCCCCCCTTTGGGTTCTAGGTGAAAATCTCACTCGACACAAATCAAACAAAAATGTTTCCATGGTGTGTATTGTTGTTCATTTTCATTAAATCAACAAAATAAAACCCAGAATTAATCCCGAAAGACAAGAAATGAGCATAAAAGATGCTTCAGCGCAAGTGTTAATGTTACTTAAAGAGCCCAAATTTCTAAAAATATTGCGAAAAACAACAATCTTCTGTTTTAGAGTGAATGTTTGAGGTGTATAGAAGGCATTTATTTCATTTTTAGAAGATTTAATTTTTCACATTTTTCCATGAAAAGTGCCAATACCCCCCCCTTTGGGTTCTAGGTGAAAATCTCACTCGACACAAATCAAACAAAAATGTTTCCATGGTGTGTATTGTTGTTCATTTTCATCAAATAAACAAAATAAAACCCAGATATATCCCGAGAGACAAGAAATGAGCATAAAAGATGCTTCAGCGCAAGTGTTAATGTTACTAAAAGAGCCCAAATTTCTTAAAATATTGCGAAAAACAACAATCTTCTGTTTTAGAGTGAATGTTTGAGGTGTATAGAAGGCATTTATTTCATTTTTAGACAATTTAATTTTTCACATTTTTCCATGAAAAGTGCCAATACCCCCCCCTTTGGGTTCTAGGTGAAAATCTCACTCGACACAAATCAAACAAAAATGTTCCCATGGTGTGTATTGTTATTCATTTTCATCAAATAAACAAAATAAAACCCAGAATTAATCCCGAGAGACAAGAAATGAGCATAAAAGATGCTTCAGCGCAAGTGTTAATGTTACTAAAAGAGCCCAAATTTCTTAAAATATTGCGAAAAACAACAATCTTCTGTTTTAGAGTGAATGTTTGAGGTGTATAGAAGGCATTTATTTCATTTTTAGAAAATTTAATTTTTCACATTTTTCCATGAAAAGTGCCAATACCCCCCCCCCTTTGGGTTCTAGGTGAAAATCTCACTCGACACAAATCAAACAAAAATGTTTCCATGGTGTGTATTGTTATTCATTTTCATCAAATAAACAAAATAAAACCCAGAATTAATCCCGAGAGACAAGAAATGAGCATAAAAGATGCTTCAGCGCAAGTGTTAATGTTACTAAAAGAGCCCAAATTTCTTAAAATATTGCGAAAAACAACAATCTTCTGTTTTAGAGTGAATGTTTGAGGTGTATAGAAGGCATTTATTTCATTTTTAGAAAATTTAATTTTTCACATTTTTCCATGAAAAGTGCCAATACCCCCCCCTTTGGGTTCTAGGTGAAAATCTCACTCGACACAAATCAAACAAAAATGTTTCCATGGTGTGTATTGTTGTTCATTTTCATCAAATAAACAAAATAAAACCCAGAATTAATTCCGAGAGACAAGAAATGAGCATAAAAGAAGCTTCAGCGCAAGTGTTAATGTTACTAAAAGAGCCGAAATTTCTAAAAATATTGCGAAAAACAACAATCTTCTGTTTTAGAGTGAATGTTTGAGGTGTATAGAAGGCATTTATTTCATTTTTTGAAAATTTAATTTTTCACATTTTTCCATGAAAAGTGCCAATACCCCCCCCCTTTGGTTCTAGGTGAAAATCTCACTCGACACAAATCAAACAAAAATGTTCCCATGGTGTGTATTGTTATTCATTTTCATCAAATAAACAAAATAAAACCCAGAATTAATCCCGAGAGACAAGAAATGAGCATAAAAGATGCTTCAGCGCAAGTGTTAATGTTACTAAAAGAGCCCAAATTTCTAAAAATATTGCGAAAAAACAACAATCTTCTGTTTTAGAGTGAATGTTTGAGGTGTATAGAAGGCATTTATTTCATTTTTAGAAAATTTAATTTTTCACATTTTTCCATGAAAAGTGCCAATACCCCCCCCTTTGGGTTCTAGGTGAAAATCTCACTCGACACAAATCAAACAAAAATGTTTCCATGGTGTGTATTGTTGTTCATTTTCATCAAATAAACAAAATAAAACCCAGAATTAATCCCGAAAGACAAGAAATGAGCATAAAAGATGCTTCAGCGCAAGTGTTAATGTTACTTAAAGAGCCCAAATTTCTAAAAATATTGCGAAAAACAACAATCTTCTGTTTTAGAGTGAATGTTTGAGGTGTATAGAAGGCATTTATTTCATTTTTAGAAGATTTAATTTTTCACATTTTTCCATGAAAAGTGCCAATACCCCCCCTTTGGGTTCTAGGTGAAAATCTCACTCGACACAAATCAAACAAAAATGTTTCCATGGTGTGTATTGTTGTTCATTTTCATCAAATAAACAAAATAAAACCCAGATATATCCCGAGAGACAAGAAATGAGCATAAAAGATGCTTCAGCGCAAGTGTTAATGTTACTAAAAGAGCCCAAATTTCTTAAAATATTGCGAAGAAAACAACAATCTTCTGTTTTAGAGTGAATGTTTGAGGTGTATAGAAGGCATTTATTTCATTTTTAGAAAATTTAATTTTTCACATTTTTCCATGAAAAGTGCCAATACCCCCCCCTTTGGGTTCTAGGTGAAAATCTCACTCGACACAAATCAAACAAAAATGTTTCCATTGTGTGTATTGTTGTTCATTTTCATCAAATAAACAAAATAAAACCCAGAATTAATCCCGAGAGACAAGAAATTAGCATAAAAGATGCTTCAGCGCAAGTGTTAATGTTACTAAAAGAGCCCAAATTTCTAAAAATATTGCGAAAAACAACAATCTTCTGTTTTAGAGTGAATGTTTGAGGTGTATAGAAGGCATTTATTTCATTTTTAGAAAATTTAATTTTTCACATTTTTCCATGAAAAGTGCCAATACCCCCCCCTTTGGGTTCTAGGTGAAAATCTCACTCGACACAAATCAAACAAAAATGTTTCCATGGTGTGTATTGTTGTTCATTTTCATTAAATCAACAAAATAAAACCCAGAATTAATCCCGAAAGACAAGAAATGAGCATAAAAGATGCTTCAGCGCAAGTGTTAATGTTACTTAAAGAGCCCAAATTTCTAAAAATATTGCGAAAAACAACAATCTTCTGTTTTAGAGTGAATGTTTGAGGTGTATAGAAGGCATTTATTTCATTTTTAGAAGATTTAATTTTTCACATTTTTCCATGAAAAGTGCCAATACCCCCCCCTTTGGGTTCTAGGTGAAAATCTCACTCGACACAAATCAAACAAAAATGTTTCCATGGTGTGTATTGTTGTTCATTTTCATCAAATAAACAAAATAAAACCCAGATATATCCCGAGAGACAAGAAATGAGCATAAAAGATGCTTCAGCGCAAGTGTTAATGTTACTAAAAGAGCCCAAATTTCTTAAAATATTGCGAAAAACAACAATCTTCTGTTTTAGAGTGAATGTTTGAGGTGTATAGAAGGCATTTATTTCATTTTTAGAAAATTTAATTTTTCACATTTTTCCATGAAAAGTGCCAATACCCCCCCCTTTGGGTTCTAGGTGAAAATCTCACTCGACACAAATCAAACAAAATGTTTCCATGGTGTGTATTGTTATTCATTTTCATGAAATAAACAAAATAAAACCCAGAATTAATCCCGAGAGACAAGAAATGAGCATAAAAGATGCTTCAGCGCAAGTGTTAATGTTACTAAAAGAGCCCAAATTTCTTAAAATATTGCGAAAAAACAACAATCTTCTGTTTTAGAGTGAATGTTTGAGGTGTATAGAAGGCATTTATTTCATTTTTAGAAAATTTAATTTTTCACATTTTTCCATGAAAAGTGCCAATACCCCCCCTTTGGGTTCTAGGTGAAAATCTCACTCGACACAAATCAAACAAAAATGTTCCCATGGTGTGTATTGTTATTCATTTTCATCAAATAAACAAAATAAAACCCAGAATTAATCCCGAGAGACAAGAAATGAGCATAAAAGATGCTTCAGCGCAAGTGTTAATGTTACTAAAAGAGCCCAAATTTCTTAAAATATTGCGAAAAACAACAATCTTCTGTTTTAGAGTGAATGTTTGAGGTGTATAGAAGGCATTTATTTCATTTTTAGAAAATTTAATTTTTCACATTTTTCCATGAAAAGTGCCAATACCCCCCCCTTTGGGTTCTAAGTGAAAATCTCACTCGACACAAATCAAACAAAAATGTTTCCATGGTGTGTATTGTTATTCATTTTCATGAAATAAACAAAATAAAACCCAGAATTAATCCCGAGAGACAAGAAATGAGCATAAAAGATGCTTCAGCGCAAGTGTTAATGTTACTAAAAGAGCCCAAATTTCTTAAAATATTGCGAAAAACAACAATCTTCTGTTTTAGAGTGAATGTTTGAGGTGTATAGAAGGCATTTATTTCATTTTTAGAAAATTTAATTTTTCACATTTTTCCATGAAAGTGCCAATACCCCCCCCTTTGGGTTCTAGGTGAAAATCTCACTCGACACAAATCAAACAAAAATGTTCCCATGGTGTGTATTGTTATTCATTTTCATCAAATAAACAAAATAAAACCCAGAATTAATCCCGAGAGACAAGAAATGAGCATAAAAGATGCTTCAGCGCAAGTGTTAATGTTACTAAAAGAGCCCAAATTTCTTAAAATATTGCGAAAAACAACAATCTTCTGTTTTAGAGTGAATGTTTGAGGTGTATAGAAGGCATTTATTTCATTTTTAGAAAATTTAATTTTTCACATTTTTCCATGAAAAGTGCCAATACCCCCCCCCCCTTTGGGTTCTAGGTGAAAATCTCACTCGACACAAATCAAACAAAATGTTTCCATGGTGTGTATTGTTATTCATTTTCATCAAATAAACAAAATAAAACCCAGAATTAATCCGAGAGACAAGAAATGAGCATAAAAGATGCTTCAGCGCAAGTGTTAATGTTACTAAAAGAGCCCAAATTTCTTAAAATATTGCGAAAAACAACAATCTTCTGTTTTAGAGTGAATGTTTGAGGTGTATAGAAGGCATTTATTTCATTTTTAGAAAATTTAATTTTTCACATTTTTCCATGAAAAGTGCCAATACCCCCCCCTTTGGTTCTAGGTGAAAATCTCACTCGACACAAATCAAACAAAAATGTTTCCATGGTGTGTATTGTTGTTCATTTTCATCAAATAAACAAAATAAAACCCAGAATTAATTCCGAGAGACAAGAAATGAGCATAAAAGAAGCTTCAGCGCAAGTGTTAATGTTACTAAAAGAGCCGAAATTTCTAAAAATATTGCGAAAAACAACAATCTTCTGTTTTAGAGTGAATGTTTGAGGTGTATAGAAGGCATTTATTTCATTTTTTGAAAATTTAATTTTTCACATTTTTCCATGAAAAGTGCCAATACCCCCCCCCCTTTGGGTTCTAGGTGAAAATCTCACTCGACACAAATCAAACAAAAATGTTCCCATGGTGTGTATTGTTATTCATTTTCATCAAATAAACAAAATAAAACCCAGAATTAATTCCGAGAGACAAGAAATGAGAATAGAAGATGCTTCAGCGCAAGTGTTAATGTTACTAAAAGAGCCCAAATTTCTAAAAATATTGCGAAAAACAACAATCTTCTGTTTTAGAGTGAATGTTTGAGGTGTATAGAAGGCATTTATTTCATTTTTAGAAAATTTAATTTTTCACATTTTTCCATGAAAAGTGCCAATACCCCCCCCTTTGGGTTCTAGGTGAAAATCTCACTCGACACAAATCAAACAAAAATGTTTCCATGGTGTGTATTGTTGTTCATTTTCATTAAATCAACAAAATAAAACCCAGAATTAATCCCGAAAGACAAGAAATGAGCATAAAAGATGCTTCAGCGCAAGTGTTAATGTTACTTAAAGAGCCCAAATTTCTAAAAATATTGCGAAAAACAACAATCTTCTGTTTTAGAGTGAATGTTTGAGGTGTATAGAAGGCATTTATTTCATTTTTAGAAGATTTAATTTTTCACATTTTTCCATGAAAAGTGCCAATACCCCCCCCTTTGGGTTCTAGGTGAAAATCTCACTCGACACAAATCAAACAAAAATGTTTCCATGGTGTGTATTGTTGTTCATTTTCATCAAATAAACAAAATAAAACCCAGATATATCCCGAGAGACAAGAAATGAGCATAAAAGATGCTTCAGCGCAAGTGTTAATGTTACTAAAAGAGCCCAAATTTCTTAAAATATTGCGAAAAACAACAATCTTCTGTTTTAGAGTGAATGTTTGAGGTGTATAGAAGGCATTTATTTCATTTTTAGAAAATTTAATTTTTCACATTTTTCCATGAAAAGTGCCAATACCCCCCCCTTTGGGTTCTAGGTGAAAATCTCACTCGACACAAATCAAACAAAAATGTTTCCATTGTGTGTATTGTTGTTCATTTTCATCAAATAAACAAAATAAAACCCAGAATTAATCCCGAGAGACAAGAAATTAGCATAAAAGATGCTTCAGCGCAAGTGTTAATGTTACTAAAAGAGCCCAAATTTCTAAAAATATTGCGAAAAACAACAATCTTCTGTTTTAGAGTGAATGTTTGAGGTGTATAGAAGGCATTTATTTCATTTTTAGAAAATTTAATTTTTCACATTTTTCCATGAAAAGTGCCAATACCCCCCCCTTTGGGTTCTAGGTGAAAATCTCACTCGACACAAATCAAACAAAAATGTTTCCATGGTGTGTATTGTTGTTCATTTTCATTAAATCAACAAAATAAAACCCAGAATTAATCCCGAAAGACAAGAAATGAGCATAAAAGATGCTTCAGCGCAAGTGTTAATGTTACTTAAAGAGCCCAAATTTCTAAAAATATTGCGAAAAACAACAATCTTCTGTTTTAGAGTGAATGTTTGAGGTGTATAGAAGGCATTTATTTCATTTTTAGAAGATTTAATTTTTCACATTTTTCCATGAAAAGTGCCAATACCCCCCCCTTTGGGTTCTAGGTGAAAATCTCACTCGACACAAATCAAACAAAAATGTTTCCATGGTGTGTATTGTTGTTCATTTTCATCAAATAAACAAAATAAAACCCAGATATATCCCGAGAGACAAGAAATGAGCATAAAAGATGCTTCAGCGCAAGTGTTAATGTTACTAAAAGAGCCCAAATTTCTTAAAATATTGCGAAAAACAACAATCTTCTGTTTTAGAGTGAATGTTTGAGGTGTATAGAAGGCATTTATTTCATTTTTAGAAAATTTAATTTTTCACATTTTTCCATGAAAAGTGCCAATACCCCCCCCTTTGGGTTCTAGGTGAAAATCTCACTCGACACAAATCAAACAAAAATGTTTCCATGGTGTGTATTGTTATTCATTTTCATGAAATAAACAAAATAAAACCCAGAATTAATCCCGAGAGACAAGAAATGAGCATAAAAGATGCTTCAGCGCAAGTGTTAATGTTACTAAAAGAGCCCAAATTTCTTAAAATATTGCGAAAAACAACAATCTTCTGTTTTAGAGTGAATGTTTGAGGTGTATAGAAGGCATTTATTTCATTTTTAGAAAATTTAATTTTTCACATTTTTCCATGAAAAGTGCCAATACCCCCCCCTTTGGGTTCTAGGTGAAAATCTCACTCGACACAAATCAAACAAAAATGTTCCCATGGTGTGTATTGTTATTCATTTTCATCAAATAAACAAAATAAAACCCAGAATTAATCCCGAGAGACAAGAAATGAGCATAAAAGATGCTTCAGCGCAAGTGTTAATGTTACTAAAAGAGCCCAAATTTCTTAAAATATTGCGAAAAACAACAATCTTCTGTTTTAGAGTGAATGTTTGAGGTGTATAGAAGGCATTTATTTCATTTTTAGAAAATTTAATTTTTCACATTTTTCCATGAAAAGTGCCAATACCCCCCCCTTTGGGTTCTAGGTGAAAATCTCACTCGACACAAATCAAACAAAAATGTTTCCATGGTGTGTATTGTTATTCATTTTCATGAAATAAACAAAATAAAACCCAGAATTAATCCCGAGAGACAAGAAATGAGCATAAAAGATGCTTCAGCGCAAGTGTTAATGTTACTAAAAGAGCCCAAATTTCTTAAAATATTGCGAAAAACAACAATCTTCTGTTTTAGAGTGAATGTTTGAGGTGTATAGAAGGCATTTATTTCATTTTTAGAAAATTTAATTTTTCACATTTTTCCATGAAAAGTGCCAATACCCCCCCCTTTGGGTTCTAGGTGAAAATCTCACTCGACACAAATCAAACAAAAATGTTCCCATGGTGTGTATTGTTATTCATTTTCATCAAATAAACAAAATAAAACCCAGAATTAATCCCGAGAGACAAGAAATGAGCATAAAAGATGCTTCAGCGCAAGTGTTAATGTTACTAAAAGAGCCCAAATTTCTTAAAATATTGCGAAAAACAACAATCTTCTGTTTTAGAGTGAATGTTTGAGGTGTATAGAAGGCATTTATTTCATTTTTAGAAAATTTAATTTTTCACATTTTTCCATGAAAAGTTGCAATACCCCCCCCCCTTTGGGTTCTAGGTGAAAATCTCACTCGACACAAATCAAACAAAAATGTTTCCATGGTGTGTATTGTTATTCATTTTCATCAAATAAACAAAATAAAACCCAGAATTAATCCCGAGAGACAAGAAATGAGCATAAAAGATGCTTCAGCGCAAGTGTTAATGTTACTAAAAGAGCCCAAATTTCTTAAAATATTGCGAAAAACAACAATCTTCTGTTTTAGAGTGAATGTTTGAGGTGTATAGAAGGCATTTATTTCATTTTTAGAAAATTTAATTTTTCACATTTTTCCATGAAAAGTGCCAATACCCCCCCCTTTGGGTTCTAGGTGAAAATCTCACTCGACACAAATCAAACAAAAATGTTTCCATGGTGTGTATTGTTGTTCATGTTCATCAAATAAACAAAATAAAACCCAGAATTAATCCCGAGAGACAAGAAATGAGCATAAAAGATGCTTCAGCGCAAGTGTTAATGTTACTAAAAGAGCCCAAATTTCTTAAAATATTGCGAAAAACAACAATCTTCTGTTTTAGAGTGAATGTTTGAGGTGTATAGAAGGCATTTATTTCATTTTTAGAAAATTTAATTTTTCACATTTTTCCATGAAAAGTGCCAATACCCCCCCCTTTGGGTTCTAGGTGAAAATCTCACTCGACACAAATCAAACAAAAATGTTTCCATGGTGTGTATTGTTGTTCATTTTCATCAAATAAACAAAATAAAACCCAGAATTAATTCCGAGAGACAAGAAATGAGCATAAAAGAAGCTTCAGCGCAAGTGTTAATGTTACTAAAAGAGCCGAAATTTCTAAAAATATTGCGAAAAACAACAATCTTCTGTTTTAGAGTGAATGTTTGAGGTGTATAGAAGGCATTTATTTCATTTTTTGAAAATTTAATTTTTCACATTTTTCCATGAAAAGTGCCAATACCCCCCCCCCTTTGGGTTCTAGGTGAAAATCTCACTCGACACAAATCAAACAAAAATGTTCCCATGGTGTGTATTGTTATTCATTTTCATCAAATAAACAAAATAAAACCCAGAATTAATCCCGAGAGACAAGAAATGAGCATAAAAGATGCTTCAGCGCAAGTGTTAATGTTACTAAAAGAGCCCAAATTTCTAAAAATATTGCGAAAAACAACAATCTTCTGTTTTAGAGTGAATGTTTGAGGTGTATAGAAGGCATTTATTTCATTTTTAGAAAATTTAATTTTTCACATTTTTCCATGAAAAGTGCCAATACCCCCCCCCTTTGGGTTCTAGGTGAAAATCTCACTCGACACAAATCAAACAAAAATGTTTCCATGGTGTGTATTGTTGTTCATTTTCATCAAATAAACAAAATAAAACCCAGAATTAATCCCAAAAGACAAAAAATGAGCATAAAAGATGCTTCAGCGCAAGTGTTAATGTTACTTAAAAAGCCCAAATTTCTAAAAATATTGCGAAAAACAACAATCTTCTGTTTTAGAGTGAATGTTTGAGGTGTATAGAAGGCATTTATTTCATTTTTAGAAAATTTAATTTTTCACATTTTTCCATGAAAAGTGCCAATACCCCCCCCTTTGGGTTCTAGGTGAAAATCTCACTCGACACAAATCAAACAAAAATGTTTCCATGGTGTGTATTGTTGTTCATTTTCATTAAATCAACAAAATAAAACCCAGAATTAATCCCGAGAGACAAGAAATGAGCATAAAAGATGCTTCAGCGCAAGTGTTAATGTTACTAAAAGAGCCCAAATTTCTTAAAATATTGCGAAAAACAACAATCTTCTGTTTTAGAGTGAATGTTTGAGGTGTATAGAAGGCATTTATTTCATTTTTAGAAAATTTAATTTTTCACATTTTTCCATGAAAAGTGCCAATACCCCCTTTGGGTTCTAGGTGAAAATCTCACTCGACACAAATCAAACAAAAATGTTTCCATTGTGTGTATTGTTGTTCATGTTCATCAAATAAACAAAATAAAACTCAGAATTAATCCCGAGAGACAAGAAATGAGCATAAAAGATGCTTCAGCGCAAGTGTTAATGTTACTAAAAGAGCCCAAATTTCTAAAAATATTGCGAAAAACAACAATCTTCTGTTTTAGAGTGAATGTTTGAGGTGTATAGAAGGCATTTATTTCATTTTTAGAAAATTTAATTTTTCACATTTTTCCATGAAAAGTGCCAATACCCCCCCCTTTGGGTTCTAGGTGAAAATCTCACTCGACACAAATCAAACAAAAATGTTTCCATGGTGTGTATTGTTGTTCATTTTCATCAAATAAACAAAATAAAACCCAGAATTAATTCCGAGAGACAAGAAATGAGCATAAAAGAAGCTTCAGCGCAAGTGTTAATGTTACTAAAAGAGCCCAAATTTCTAAAAATATTGCGAAAAACAACAATCTTCTGTTTTAGAGTGAATGTTTGAGGTGTATAGAAGGCATTAATTTCATTTTTAGAAAATTTAATTTTTCACATTTTTCCATGAAAAGTGCCAATACCCCCCCCTTTGGGTTCTCGGTGAAAATCTCACTCGACACAAATCAAACAAAAATGTTTCCATGGTGTGTATTGTTGTTCATTTTCATCAAATAAACAAAATAAAACCCAGAATTAATCCCGAGAGACAAGAAATGAGCATAAAAGATGCTTCAGCACAAGTGTTATTGTTACTAAAAGAGCCCAAATTTCTTAAAATATTGCGAAAAACAACAATCTTCTGTTTTAGAGTGAATGTTTGAGGTGTATAGAAGGCATTTATTTCATTTTTAGAAAATTTAATTTTTCACATTTTTCCATGAAAAGTGCCAATACCCCCCCCTTTGGGTTCTAGGTGAAAATCTCACTCGACACAAATCAAACAAAAATGTTCCCATGGTGTGTATTGTTATTCATTTTCATCAAATAAACAAAATAAAACCCAGAATTAATCCCGAGAGACAAGAAATGAGCATAAAAGATGCTTCAGCGCAAGTGTTAATGTTACTAAAAGAGCCCAAATTTCTTAAAATATTGCGAAAAACAACAATCTTCTGTTTTAGAGTGAATGTTTGAGGTGTATAGAAGGCATTTATTTCATTTTTAGAAAATTTAATTTTTCACATTTTTCCATGAAAAGTGCCAATACCCCCCCCTTTGGGTTCTAGGTGAAAATCTCACTCGACACAAATCAAACAAAATGGTTTCCATGGTGTGTATTGTTCTTCATTTTCATCAAATAAACAAAATAAAACCCAGAATTAATCCCGAGAGACAAGAAATGAGCATAAAAGATGCTTCAGCGCAAGTGTTAATGTTAATAAAAGACCCCAAATTTCTTAAAATATTCCGAAAAACAACAATCTTCTGTTTTAGAGTGAATGTTTGAGGTGTATAGAAGGCATTTATTTCATTTTTAGAAAATTTAATTTTTCACATTTTTCCATGAAAAGTGCCAATACCCCCCCTTTGGGTTCTAGGTGAAAATCTCACTCGACACAAATCAAACAAAAATGTTCCCATGGTGTGTATTGTTATTCATTTTCATCAAATAAACAAAATAAAACCCAGAATTAATCCCGAGAGACAAGAAATGAGCATAAAAGATGCTTCAGCGCAAGTGTTAATGTTAATAAAAGAGCCCAAATTTCTTAAAATATTCCGAAAAACAACAATCTTCTGTTTTAGAGTGAATGTTTGAGGTGTATAGAAGGCATTTATTTCATTTTTAGAAAATTTAATTTTTCACATTTTTCCATGAAAAGTGCCAATACCCCCCCCCCTTTGGGTTCTAGGTGAATATCTCACACGACACAAATCAAACAAAAATGTTTCCATGGTGTGTATTGTTATTCATTTTTATCAAATAAACAAAATAAAACCCAGAATTAATCCCGAGAGACAAGAAATGAGCATAAAAGATGCTTCAGCGCAAGTGTTAATGTTACTAAAAGAGCCCAAATTTCTTAAAATATTGCGAAAAAAAACAATCTTCTGTTTTAGAGTGAATGTTTGAGGTGTATAGAAGGCATTTATTTCATTTTTAGAAAATTTAATTTTTCACATTTTTCCATGAAAAGTGCCAATACCCCCCCCTTTGGGTTCTAGGTGAAAATCTCACTCGACACAAATCAAACAAAAATGTTTCCATGGTGTGAATTGTTGTTCATGTTCATCTAATAAACAAAATAAAACCCAGAATTAATCCCGAGAGACAAGAAATGAGCATAAAAGATGCTTCAGCGCAAGTGTTAATGTTACTAAAAGAGCCCAAATTTCTAAAAATATTGCGAAAAACAACAATCTTCTGTTTTAGAGTGAATGTTTGAGGTGTATAGAAGGCATTTATTTCATTTTTAGAAAATTTAATTTTTCACATTTTTCCATGAAAAGTGCCAATACCCCCCCCTTTGGGTTCTAGGTGAAAATCTCACTCGACACAAATCAAACAAAAATGTTTCCATGGTGTGTATTGTTGTTCATTTTCATCAAATAAACAAAATAAAACCCAGAATTAATTCCGAGAGACAAGAAATGAGCATAAAAGAAGCTTCAGCGCAAGTGTTAATGTTACTAAAAGAGCCCAAATTTCTAAAAATATTGCGAAAAACAACAATCTTCTGTTTTAGAGTGAATGTTTGAGGTGTATAGAAGGCATTCATTTCATTTTTAGAAAATTCAATTTTTCACATTTTTCCATGAAAAGTGCCAATACCCCCCCCTTTGGGTTCTAGGTGAAAATCTCACTCGACACAAATCAAACAAAAATGTTTCCATGGTGTGTATTGTTGTTCATTTTCATCAAATAAACAAAATAAAACCCAGAATTAATCCCGAGAGACAAGAAATGAGCATAAAAGATGCTTTAGCGCAAGTGTTAATGTTAATAAAAGAGCCCAAATTTCTTAAAATATTGCGAAAAACAACAATCTTCTGTTTTAGAGTGAATGTTTGAGGTGTATAGAAGGCATTTATTTCATTTTTAGAAAATTTAATTTTTCACATTTTTCCATGAAAAGTGCCAATACCCCCCCCTTTGGGTTCTAGGTGAAAATCTCACTCGACACAAATCAAACAAAAATGTTTCCATGGTGTGTATTGTTGTTCATTTTCATCAAATAAACAAAATAAAACCCAGAATTAATCCCGAGAGACAAGAAATGAGCATAAAAGATGCTTCAGCGCAAGTGTTAATGTTACTAAAAGAGCCCAAATTTCTTAAAATATTGCGAAAAACAACAATCTTCTGTTTTAGAGTGAATGTTTGAGGTGTATAGAAGGCATTTATTTCATTTTTAGAAAATTTAATTTTTCACATTTTTCCATGAAAAGTGCCCCCCCCTTTGGGTTCTAGGTGAAAATCTCACTCGACACAAATCAAACAAAAATGTTTCCATGGTATGTATTGTTTTTCATTTTCATCAAAAAAAAAATAAAACCCAGAATTAATCCCGAGAGACAAGAAATGAGCATAAAAGATGCTTCAGCGCAAGTGTTAATGTTACTAAAAGAGCCCAAATTTCTTAAAATATTGCGAAAAACAACAATCTTCTGTTTTAGAGTGAATGTTTGAGGTGTATAGAAGGCATTTATTTCATTTTTAGAAAATTTAATTTTTCACATTTTTCCATGAAAAGTGCCAATACCCCCCCCTTTGGGTTCTAGGTGAAAATCTCACTCCACACAAATCAAACAAAAATGTTTCCATGGTGTGTATTGTTATTCATTTTCATCAAATAAACAAAATAAAACCCAGAATTAATCCCGAGAGACAAGAAATGACCATAAAAGATGCTTCAGCGCAAGTGTTAATGTTAATAAAAGAGCCCAAATTTCTTAAAATATTGCGAAAAACAACAATCTTCTGTTTTAGAGTGAATGTTTGAGGTGTATAGAAGGCATTTATTTCATTTTTAGAAAATTTAATTTTTCACATTTTTCCATGAAAAGTGCCAATACCCCCCCCTTTGGGTTCTAGGTGAAAATCTCACACGACTCAAATCAAACAAAAATGTTTCCATGGTGTGTATTGTTATTCATTTTCATCAAATAAACAAAATAAAACCCAGAATTAATCCCGAGAGACAAGAAATGAGCATAAAAGATGCTTCAGCGCAAGTGTTAATGTTACTAAAAGAGCCCAAATTTCTTAAAATATTGCGAAAAACAACAATCTTCTGTTTTAGAGTGAATGTTTGAGGTGTATAGAAGGCATTTATTTCATTTTTAGAAAATTTAATTTTTCACATTTTTCCATGAAAAGTGCCAATACCCCCCCCTTTGGGTTCTAGGTGAAAATCTCAAACGACACAAATCAAACAAAAATGTTTCCATGGTGTGTATTGTTGTTCATTTTCATCAAATAAACAAAATAAAACCCAGAATTAATCCCGAGAGACAAGAAATGAGCATAAAAGATGCTTCAGCGCAAGTGTTAATGTTACTAAAAGAGCCCAAATTTCTTAAAATATTGCGAAAAACAACAATCTTCTGTTTTAGAGTGAATGTTTGAGGTGTATAGAAGGCATTTATTTCATTTTTAGAAAATTTAATTTTTCACATTTTTCCATGAAAAGTGCCAATACCCCCCCTTTGGGTTCTAGGTGAAAATCTCACTCCACACAAATCAAACAAAAATGTTTCCATGGTGTGTATTGTTGTTCATTTTCATCAAATAAACAAAATAAAACCCAGAATTAATTCCGAGAGACAAGAAATGAGCATAAAAGAAGCTTCAGCGCAAGTGTTAATGTTACTAAAAGAGCCCAAATTTCTAAAAATATTGCGAAAAACAACAATCTTCTGTTTTAGAGTGAATGTTTGAGGTGTATAGAAGGCATTCATTTCATTTTTAGAAAATTTAATTTTTCACATTTTTCCATGAAAAGTGCCAATACCCCCCCCTTTGGGTTCTAGGTGAAAATCTCACTCGACACAAATCAAACAAAAATGTTCCCATGGTGTGTATTGTTATTCATTTTCATCAAATAAACAAAATAAAACCCAGAATTAATCCCGAGAGACAAGAAATGAGCATAAAAGATGCTTCAGCGCAAGTGTTAATGTTACTAAAAAGCCCAAATTTCTTAAAATATTGCGAAAAACAACAATCTTCTGTTTTAGAGTGAATGTTTGAGGTGTATAGAAGGCATTTATTTCATTTTTAGAAAATTTAATTTTTCACATTTTTCCATGAAAAGTGCCAATACCCCCCCCCCCCCTTTGGGTTCTAGGTGAAAATCTCACTCGACACAAATCAAACAAAAATGTTTCCATGGTGTGTATTGTTATTCATTTTCATCAAATAAACAAAATAAAACCCAGAATTAATCCCGAGAGACAAGAAATGAGCATAAAAGATGCTTCAGCGCAAGTGTTAATGTTACTAAAAGAGCCCAAATTTCTTAAAATATTGCGAAAAACAACAATCTTCTGTTTTAGAGTGAATGTTTGAGGTGTATAGAAGGCATTTATTTCATTTTTAGAAAATTTAATTTTTCACATTTTTCCATGAAAAGTGCCAATACCCCCCCCTTTGGGTTCTAGGTGAAAATCTCACTCGACACAAATCAAACAAAAATGTTCCCATGGTGTGTATTGTTATTCATTTTCATCAAATAAACAAAATAAAACCCAGAATTAATCCCGTGAGACAAGAAATGAGCATAAAAGATGCTTCAGCGCAAGTGTTAATGTTACTAAAAGAGCCCAAATTTCTTAAAATATTGCGAAAAACAACAATCTTCTGTTTTAGAGTGAATGTTTGAGGTGTATAGAAGGCATTTATTTCATTTTTAGAAAATTTAATTTTTCACATTTTTCCATGAAAAGTGCCAATACCCCCCCCCCTTTGGGTTCTAGGTAAAATCTCACTCGACACAAATCAAACAAAAATGTTTCCATGGTGTGTATTGTTGTTCATTTTCATCAAATAAACAAAATAAAACCCAGAATTAATCCCGAGAGACAAGAAATGAGCATAAAAGATGCTTCAGCGCAAGTGTTAATGTTACTAAAAGAGCCCAAATTTCTTAAAATATTGCAAAAAACAACAATCTTCTGTTTTAGAGTGAATGTTTGAGGTGTATAGAAGGCATTTATTTCATTTTTAGAAAATTTAATTTTTCACATTTTTCCATGAAAAGTGCCAATACCCCCCCCTTTGGGTTCTAGGTGAAAATCTCACTCAACACAAATCAAACAAAAATGTTTCCATGGTGTGTATTGTTGTTCATTTTCATCAAATAAACAAAATAAAACCCAGAATTAATCCCGAGAGACAAGAAATGAGCATAAAAGATGCTTCAGCGCAAGTGTTAATGTTACTAAAAGAGCCCAAATTTCTTAAAATATTGCGAAAAACAACAATCTTCTGTTTTAGAGTGAATGTTTGAGGTGTATAGAAGGCATTTATTTCATTTTTAGAAAATTTAATTTTTCACATTTTTCCATGAAAAGTGCCAATACCCCCCCCTTTGGGTTCTAGGTGAAAATCTCACTCGACACAAATCAAACAAAAATGTTTCCATGGTGTGTATTGTTGTTCATTTTCATCAAATAAACAAAATAAAACCCAGAATTAATCCCGAGAGACAAGAAATGAGCATAAAAGATGCTTCAGCGCAAGTGTTAATGTTACTAAAAGAGCCCAAATTTCTTAAAATATTGCGAAAAACAACAATCTTCTGTTTTAGAGTGAATGTTTGAGGTGTATAGAAGGCATTTATTTCATTTTTAGAAAATTTAATTTTTCACATTTTTCCATGAAAAGTGCCAATACCCCCCCCTTTGGGTTCTAGGTGAAAATCTCACTCGACACAAATCAAAAAAAAATGTTTCCATGGTGTGTATTGTTGTTCATGTTCATCAAATAAACAAAATAAAACCCAGAATTAATCCCGAGAGACAAGAAATGAGCATAAAAGATGCTTCAGCGCAAGTGTTAATGTTATTAAAGAGCCCAAATTTCTAAAAATATTGCGAAAAACAACAATCTTCTGTTTTAGAGTGAATGTTTGAGGTGTATAGAAGGCATTTATTTCATTTTTAGAAAATTTATTTTTTCAAATTTTTCCATGAAAAGTGCCAATACCCCCCCCTTTGGGTTCTAGGTGAAAATCTCACTCGACACAAATCAAACAAAAATGTTTCCATGGTGTGTATTGTTGTTCATTTTCATCAAATAAACAAAATAAAACCCAGAATTAATTCCGAGAGACAAGAAATGAGCATAAAAGAAGCTTCAGCGCAAGTGTTAATGTTACTAAAAGAGCCCAAATTTCTAAAAATATTGCGAAAAACAACAATCTTCTGTTTTAGAGTGAATGTTTGAGGTGTAAAGAAGGCATTTATTTCATTTTTAGAAAATTCAATTTTTCACATTTTTCCATGAAAAGTGCCAATACCCCCCCCTTTGGGTTCTAGGTGAAAATCTCACTCGACACAAATCAAACAAAAATGTTTCCATGGTGTGTATTGTTGTTCATTTTCATCAAATAAACAAAATAAAAGCCAGAATTAATCCCGAGAGACAAGAAATGAGCATAAAAGATGCTTCAGCGCAAGTGTTAATGTTACTAAGAGAGCCCAAATTTCTAAAAATATTGCAAAAAACAACAATCTTCTGTTTTAGAGTGAATGTTTGAGGTGTATAGAAGGCATTTATTTCATTTTTAGAAAATTTAATTTTTCACATTTTTCCATGAAAAGTGCCAATACCCCCCCCCTTTGGGTTCTAGGTGAAAATCTCACTCGACACAAATCAAACAAAAATGTTTCCATGGTGTGTATTGTTATTCATTTTCATCAAATAAACAAAATAAAACCCAGAATTAATCCCGAGAGACAAGAAATGAGCATAAAAGATGCTTCAGCGCAAGTGTTAATGTTACTAAAAGAGCCGAAATTTCTTAAAATATTGCGAAAAACAACAATCTTCTGTTTTAGAGTGAATGTTTGAGGTGTATAGAAGGCATTTATTTCATTTTTAGAAAATTTAATTTTTCACATTTTTCCATGAAAAGTGCCCCCCCCCTTTGGGTTCTAGGTGAAAATCTCACTCGACACAAATCAAACAAAAATGTTCCCATGGTGTGTATTGTTATTCATTTTCATCAAATAAATAAAATAAAACCCAGAATTAATCCCGAGAGACAAGAAATGACCATAAAGATGCTTCAGCGCAAGTGTTAATGTTAATAAAAGAGCCAAATTTCTTAAAATATTCCGAAAAACAACAATCTTCTGTTTTAGAGTGAATGTTTGAGGTGTATAGAAGGCATTTATTTCATTTTTAGAAAAGTTAATTTTTCACATTTTTCCATGAAAAAGTGCCAATACCCCCCCCTTTGGGTTCTAGGTGAAAATCTCACACGACTCAAATCAAACAAAAATGTTTCCATGGTGTGTATTTGTTATTCATTTTCATCAAATAAACAAAATAAAACCCAGAATTAATCCCGAGAGACAAGAAATGAGCATAAAAGATGCTTCAGCGCAAGTGTTAAGTTACTAAAAGAGCCCAAATTTCTTAAATATTGCGAAAAACAACAATCTTCTGTTTTAGTGTGAATGTTTGAGGTGTATAGAAGGCATTTATTTCATTTTTAGAAAATTTAATTTTTCACATTTTTCATGAAAAGTGCCAATACCCCCCCCTTTGGTTCTAGGTGAAAATCTCAAACGACACAAATCAAACAAAAATGTTTCCATGGTGTGTATTGTTGTTCATTTTCATCAAATAAACAAAATAAAACCCAGAATTAATCCCGGAGAGACAAGAAATGAGCATAAAAGATGCTTCAGCGCAAGTGTTAATGTTACTAAAAGAGCCCAAATTTCTTAAAATATTGCGAAAAACAACAATCTTCTGTTTTAGAGTGAATGTTTGAGGTGTATAGAAGGCATTTATTTCATTTTTAGAAAATTTAATTTTTCACATTTTCCATGAAAAGTGCCAATACCCCCCCCTTTGGGTTCTAGGTGAAAATCTCACTCGACACAAATCAAACAAAAATGTTCCCATGGTGTGTATTGTTATTCATTTTCATCAAATAAACAAAATAAAACCCAGAATTAATCCCGAGAGACAAGAAATGAGCATAAAAGATGCTTCAGCGCAAGTGTTAATGTTACTAAAAGCCCAAATTTCTTAAAATATTGCGAAAAAACAACAATCTTCTGTTTTAGAGTGAATGTGTTTGAGGTGTATAGAAGGCATTTATTTCATTTTTAGAAAATTTAATTTTTCACATTTTTCCATGAAAGTGCCAATACCCCCCCCCCCTTTGGGTTCTAGGTGAAAATCTCACTCGACACAAATCAAACAAATATGTTTCCATGGTGTGTATTGTTATTCATTTTCATCAAATAAACAAATAAAACCCAGAATTAATCCCGAGAGACAAGAAATGAGCATAAAAGATGCTTCAGCGCAAGTGTTAATGTTACTAAAAGAGCCCAAATTTCTTAAAATATTGCGAAAAACAACAATCTTCTGTTTTAGAGTGAATGTTTGAGGTGTATAGAAGGCATTTATTTCATTTTTAGAAAATTTAATTTTTCACATTTTTCCATGAAAAGTGC